>NW_015170449.1:22430-38020 GCF_001447785.1 Gekko japonicus
ATGGGTTAGGTATGATAGGAGGTGATAGCCATATCCTAATTGTTTATAAAATTAATTATTAGGAAGTCAGAAGTTAAGAATAATAGGATGAAATTATTGGAGAAATTCGGAAATTGGTGGCATATAGATGAGAAAACTAAATTAAGCAGAAGTAAGTGTTATATTTTGTGAGAATATTTTGGAATTCAAGAGGAACTAGTCTTATTGTCTATACGTTATGTCTTGTTATGTCCTCTTTTTTGTTTAAAAAACCAATAAATATATTATTAAAAAAAAAGAAACTGCTATTCACAGAGGGCAGCACCAACCACCGGCAGGTTCATTGCTCTGGGCATGTGGGAATCTTTCTGGAAGCCAGTTCCCAACATTCTATACCAGACTAGTGTGTCCAGGAAACAGAACCAAAACAGAGCTGGATGGGTGACTTTATCCAGAAATGAATTTCCCACTGGAACCAATGGGAACAACCATGGAACTGAATTCTTAATATTAACTTTTGTTATGATATTAAAATCAACTCAAGTATTTGTCATGAATCCTGAACCAAATCCAACTCTTCCACTCTCAGTCACTCTCACACCTTCCAAGTCATAAGCGGTAAGGCCAAATGTTGAAAAACCAGAGACTTATGGCTGAGATCCTTTCATCCTCCACTATGTTGGTGTTCTTCCCCACCAAGTAATTTATTGTGCACCAGGCTCTTTGCAGAATTCTGGTGGAATCAAGATAAACAACACTCACACCGGTGGCTAGATTTATGAATTAAATTGGGTTATAGCATGCTCTGCTAGCAATGACAAACAACCCTGTAATGAACATAAAAACGTTACTGTACTTCATTCAGTACCCCTGAAGATCATTCAACTTCAACGGCAGGGAGCAAAAACAGGCTGGATCTTCTCAGTGATTACAAGGAGGAAGTGGACATCCATTGATTTTCCTGGCTTTGCCACTACTGTGTTGGAGAGTGCAGAGTCAAGTCTCTCCCACCTCTAAGTTCTAATAAGCTGATCATTCATTCTTTATTGGAGACTTTCTCTGAGATTCTAATGTGAGTGTCTCAATTTTTTAAAAAAAAATGAGTAAAAATAAGCCTTTGTAGCTATGTGGCTAGATCTATTTAGAGAATTTTTTTAAAAAAGAAGTCCTGCACCTATCTTGCAACCAGAAAATTAGCAGATTTAATGAAACCATTATGCTTCTGAACTACACTGGAACAATTAAGCTTTTTTACACTTCTTAAGAAACTATATTTCTGTTTAAGCAAAAGCAACCATTTTATTTAGAATAAACGATTCCCTTTTGCCTCACAGTCACCCCCAGGCGATAACTGTCCTGTCATTCTACCCAAGGTAACTAACCTGTCCTATTCTTCGGGTTAAACCAAGAGGTCTAAAGGTGGCAGCAAAGGTCATCAGGAACCACTAAGGAGGTCAAGGAGGGAGCATTATACAGGTCATTTCAGAGCATCAAAGAGAGGTGCCATTATAGCTGTTACATTGTTGTTGTTTAGTCGCACAGTCGAGTCCGACTCTTCACGACCCCATGGACCAGCTCCCGCCAGGCCTTCCTGTCTTCCGCCGTCCTCTGAAGTTTGCTCAATTTCATGTTCGTGGCATCTATGACACTGTCTAACCATCCCATCCTTTGCCGTCTCCGTCTTCTTTGACCTTCAATCTTTCCCAGCATCAGGGTCTTCTCCAGTGAGTGCTCCCTTCTCATTTGGTGGCCAAAGTATTTGAGCTTCACTTTCATTATCTGGCCTTCCAGGGAACAGTCAGGGTTGATTTCTTTTAGGATTGACTGATTTGTTCTTCTTGCAGTCCAAGGGACTCTCAAGAGTCTTCTCCAGCACCATAGTTCAAAAGAATCTATTCTTCGGCGCCTGGCCTTCCTTATAGTCCAACTCTCGCAGCCATACATGACTACTGGGAATACCATTGATTTGACCATGCGGACTTTTGTTGGCAGGGTGATGTCTCTACTTTTTCTCATGCTGTTTAGGTTCGCCTTCGCTTTCCTCCCAAGGAGCAGGCGTCACAGTCTGCGGTGATCTGGGATCCCAGGAACGTGAAGTCTGTCACTACTTCCACGACTTCCCCTTCTATTTGCCAAGGAGTGATGGGGCCGGATGCCATGATCTTACTTTTTTTGATGTTGAGCTTCAAGCCCACTTTTGTGCTCTCCTCTTTTACCCTGAGCAAGAGGCTCTTTAGGTCTTCTTCACTTTCTGCCATCAGCTGCAACTGGTACAGACGGCACGTAAGGACATGCTCAGCAAGTGGGCCCCTGCACAACTTGCCTTCTGGCTTCTGTTCAGCAGCAGGTCAGACGCCTTGGCTGTCCCTCCTCGGCATAGGTTTTTTTCCTCTGCTTTGGGGACGGTAAGAAAGGGGCTGCGGCAAAGGAGTTAGGCTGGTCTGGACATGGCTGATTCTGCACAAAGGAGAATGGCCAGGTTTGCTGCGGACCCTCCATGAGCAGTGACTTCACTGGGAGGTGTGGAGAGCCGTATAGTATTATTTATTTTCTGACCTCCCCCCTCCTCTCTGTTGGTCGGTAGGGGTTGGTAATAGCCAAGTATAGGCTTTTGCAGGGGGCTTAAGTTGCCCATGGGGCTTGGTTAGTCTGGTGGGTGAGCAAGCATGCCGGGGCATCGCCACTGGCATGGCGTCCCCGCTCGGATTGGCATATTTTGAATTCCTATCAGGTTCTTTACAACACCTCTTGACAATCTCAACCGTAACAGATATTTTGGTTTAGGGTTTTTTGCTTCTCTTTTGCCTGGGTTGGACCTTAGGAAACACATTGCTGTGTGATGGTAGTTTATTTTGGTTATTCTACCTCCATGTGGGAAATATTCCCCTTTACTGAGCCCATGTAATCAACAAAATACCCTGTGATTTCACACGGGGTGTTGATTAGGCCATTGTGCCATGGGTTGTAACAGGTTTTGGGACATGCCAGGTAGTAAAGGTATGCACTTTTGCCAGCCCTGGGGATGTTTGGTGGCCGTGCGCATTGGAACAACCCGAAGTACATCTTTACATTGATGCTTCATTACTTCAGGGTGAAATAGTTTCATTTATTTCCACCTTCATTATTGGCTGCAGCCTTTCATAGCCCTGGCTAGGCAGCCTATGTCCACGGTGAATTCGCTGTGGGCGTGAGCAGAAACCCCTTTAGGTTCAGTGGATTGGTTATTGCTTAGGCTTGGGGCTAAAAGACAGCTCTGTAAAGCAGCACTGGTCTTCTAGATGCCCAGCCCTTAGGTTAGCCTTGTAGGTAAGTTTCCAGTTGTGCAAAGGGAATATATTACTTCATTGGGCTGGCCAGGATTAACAGAGTCAGGAGCTAACTGCTGCAGTTGACCCGTATTTCTAAAGCTGGGAGTTGCACATCACCCCTGTTTATTGACATTTAGGAAGTTCCCTACCGGACCCTCCTATACTGGGGGTTGCAGTGGGACACTTGAGTGTGGGGACTTCCTTTTATCATCTCTGGTCCCCCAGTTTTCACGAGGGTATGCATGCCTTTTTGCTGGCAAGTGCGCCTCTGTAACAGTCCGGTATGGACAGGCTGCGGGGGGGGGGGGAACCCTTGGGGTTGTCTCCCAACAGGCTGCGCTGGATGGTAGTCAGTTTAACCATAGGATGACGCAGGAAGGTGACATTCCCACCGTAAATGAAGGGACAGGTGGGAGGTAATTTTTCTGTTCCGACCGCCGATGGGGATAGAGCAGTGGGGGGTATCAGTTTAACCACTGCTAACATTAAAATGGTCAGCAGGTTGGCAAAGCCTCCTGCTGCTAAAGTTGTGACCGGGGGGCTTGGTGCCCTGTGCCTTTCACTGCTGAGGTAGAAAGAGGTAATTACGGCAACATTAGCACCCTATGTGGTTCGGAATTTGTGGGACATGGGGGGACCTTCTGATGGCACTGGGGTTTCTGGCCACTGTATGAAAGGAGTGTTGGATGGGGGGCAATGTTCCCTCTAAGCTGTGGAGTCTTGTGAGCAAAAATCCTACTTTGTGAGCTACTGACATTAAAGTTTTGAGCAAGTGATTTGGCTACTACATAAATCAGTTTGCTCTGGAGCCATCCTTCCTGAGTTAAGGCAAAAACGTGTGAGCCGGAGGCTAAAAAGCAGTGAGCTGGCTCACACTAACTCAGCTTAGAGGGAACACTGATGGGGGGGCCTTTGGCCTGATCTGGCATTGGCGTTTCTTATGTTCTTAGGTATCATTGTATTGAGGTCAAGGTGGTGTATCATTTCACCCAGGCACAGACACAAGGAGATTTAAGCAAATAAAGTAAGGTTTATTAAGGGTGGAACAATCATGGAGTGCAGGGAGGCCTTAAATGGTCAGATCCATGCACTATCCTTCATAGGACTCCTGGATGTCTGTAGGATACTTGACTTCACGTAGTGCCTAAGATGAAGGGCTGCAGTGGAAGTCGGTGCTGCAATTACACGGCACATGCAGACTTCTTGCGGCTGCAGCAATTCGAGTTCAGAGACGGAGAAGCAGTTCGCCTTGTGGCAGCTCCGGCCGCCTATGAGCAGCAGGGTTCTTCGTGACTAGCTGCTTGCCATGGCCAAGGGCACCTTTTAACACCTGTTGGAGTTGTCCTGTTATGGCGTCTTTGAAGCCAGCTGGCGGACAGGAATTTTGGGCCCACTCATGCCACTGTAGAGCTGCTTGGGAGTGGCCATGGGTGTACCCAGGGGGA
Organism: Gekko japonicus; assembly: GCF_001447785.1. Lineage (NCBI taxonomy): Eukaryota > Metazoa > Chordata > Lepidosauria > Squamata > Gekkonidae > Gekko > Gekko japonicus. The sequence goes on from NW_015170449.1 coordinate 27,163, forward strand.
CATTTCAGTGGTGCAAAGATGCTTTACCATTTGGTTCTACCTGCGGCCCGGGTCAATTAATTGAACAGATCCCAAGGCAAATTGTGGGAAATTGAACTGTTCCCTGCTCCCCCCCTTTTTTCTCCTACAGGTTGGCATTAATGGCAAAAGGCGAAAAAGGCCTATTATGAGGGCACAAGTTAGCGGGCCGCTCATTGCACCGAGAAGATGCCCTATGCTCAGCGGGCAGTCGTCATCGGGCCAAGGTAGAATGGCAGGCATGCCGGGCTCTACGAGCTGGGCCTGTTGCAGTTTTTGTCAGGGACATATTGCCCTCCCTAAAGTGAGGGCTGCCTTTGGGGCAGCAAGTTGGCCTGATCAGGGGCAAAGTATACCCCACTGGTCCGGTTGAAGTCAGTTAAGACAGGGCCAGGGGATCCTGCTGATCAGATGGCTATATCCCGCTGGGTTGCGGGGGTTGCAGGTCCGCGGCTCGCCACTGGAGTGGGAGAGCGGCTGCAAGTTTGGCTGAATGGTGGCTTTGCCACATCTGAGCAATCATGTTGGGCAGGCCGAGCGCTGCCAACAGGATGGTGACACATGCCTGAACGGCATGCACATCTTTCTGGATAACCACGGCAAGGGCTTTGTGGGCCATGGGCTTCCAGGTTGGGCGCGGAGGCCTAAGCAGAGGCTTGACCTCAGCGATGGCAGGTTGCTATGCGGTATACAGATTGCGGTCCGGTGAGCACCAGCTGACACCCCTATTTGGGGTTGAAGGGGTCCTGTGAGTACAGTCTTTGTGCCTTGCGGCACAGGGCGGGGAAAACGGACTGCCTTCGGGACGGCCCTGTTTAGGTCCTCTCTTTGAGCCTTGCAGCTTGGGGGATGGGGCTACAGGGTTGTCTTGCAATGGCTAGCCGGCCGGATGGTAGCTCCTGCAGTGGGCTCCCACCCGGGGCAGGGTGGCTCACCCTATTGACAAGGTAAGGGAGGGGTCCTTGACCTCTGGCCTTGACCATAATGCAATCTGTTTTGCCCTTGCCTTTTGGTTCCAGTTAAAGTTGTCAGTTAATAAAGTGGCCCTGTATTTAAACCCAGCACTTGTGTCTGCCTCGTTATTCCAGCTTGGGGGGCAATCACTGTCAGCACTACTCTTTGGACCCAGTAGATCATTAACTAACTTAGGCTTACAGATGATAAGGTGCTGAACTTTCATTCTGGAGTCAACAGAGTTTAGACCTGTCCTGTCAAGTTGTGTGGCTCATTTCAGGGGACAGAAACAGCCCTTGATCAAAATCCATTGCAAATTTCTCTGTAACCTCTACAAGCCACTTCTTGGTCGCAAGAAATGGATTGGATGGATCCTATTTCTGTGTTGTTCCTACTTGCCCTCACACTTGCATTCCTTTGGAAAAGAAGCGATTTCTGGAAGAGCACTGGCAAAAATCTCCCACCAGGACCACGCCCGTTACCACTCATTGGAAACCTCCACCTCCTGGATCTGAAGAGGCCTCACGGAACCATGTTAAAGGTAACCTTCTTGTTCTTTTTTGTTCTAGATCCCTGCCTTGTGCTGATCTTGTGGGGGCAGAGAGACCTTAAGCTTCTCCATCCCAAATGCGAGCATTAATGTGAAGACAAATATGTCACGGAATTTGCTTATGCGTTAATAAAATGTATTTGATATATCAGTACATCAGAAGTAGTTATTGTTGTAACTGAACTCTGTCTAACTAAACCATTGCAGTGCCAAGAATGAATTCACAGACCTCTACCAAGTTGAACCAAACCATACATTCCTCAAACCCCCTTTTCCCAGAGTTTAGAAGATAACCATCCGATCTATTCCTGGAGAATCCATATTCCAGTTGAAAAGGAGTTTGTATTTTATTTCTGTTCTAATAGAGCATATTGGAAATTGAGCTGGGGGACAGGATCCCATCAATAATAATGAAAACATAGAAGCGTTGAATCAAAACAATGTTTGAGGTAGATCATGTGCCAGTGAGTCAACTCGGAATCTCATTCAGGTCTATCCTGTGGGGCTTGCTGTGTTCTTAGGATTGCACTGACTGGGATGGAAATTAGATCTTCATTGAAACACCAGCAGTCATACCTTGAGGAGTAATTTGGAAGGCAGGGAAAGCTGTTAAGTGTATTATGCCAACAACCTCCTACCAGCTAAGGGAGAAGGGAGAAGAAAGGTGGTGGTGGTGGTAGAAAGGGCACAAGTTAGGTTACCGGAGAGCAGTGTTTTTTATACTCCTCAGTGAGGAGGGAGCCGCAATGTGAAAAGGGAGGAGCCTGCCTTGCCGGCCACAAGGTGGGATCGAGGGCTGCCATTGCTTGTGGAGAAAACCACTCTACCCCCCCCCCCGAGCCATAGTTCGACTTCCTGTACCTTCTCTGCAACCATTAAATACCCACTGACTGGGTGGTGGGGCCGCTTCCAGCCATGAGGGGTCCTTTCCTCCCGTCCCGCAACGCTGCCAGATGTCATGTGGGGGGAGATCCAGCTGCTTCTCTCAAGGCAGCCCCTAGAAAAGAGAGCAAAGGCCCATGGCTGCTGCCGCTGCCGGAAACCTTGGCCCTCCCAGCCACCAAGTGTCCAACCAGGCACCAGGGGCTGGGGAGTCCGGGGGAAGGCACACCGCCTGCTCTGCACAGAGGGCCTGTTGTGAAAATGCATGACACACGTCTCCAACCTTTGAAGAACTCTTCCTCGGAAGCAACAACAGGTGTGCCCTTTTCTAGCACTGTGCAGAGCAAACGGGCCTTCCTCTAGGTTCTTTCCCATTCCGCTTCGCTTTATGCTCTTCACTTTGTTTCTCTGCTGTGTCAATCAGCTGCAGGAGACAGGACAGGATCGGCCATGGGGGGATAGTTTCTATGCCACTGCCTCCTTAGTCTCAATATCAGGGCTGCTGAGAGTCAACAGAGCCCCCCCCTTCAGGCAAGCATGGTATAGTTCTCCCCTGTCCTCGCCCTCTCTTTCACTACCCCCCAATGACCCACCAATCAAAATGTCATGGCTATGCCCCTGACACTCCAGTGTTTTCTTTTCTGCCCAGTAACAAAAACTGAGAAAATACTAGAGACCTGCGATCAGGAAGGCCACGCTCCATATATGTGCTCTGTCTTCCCCACACATCGTCCACTTGATCTCCACTGTAGCCAGCAAGGTTTGAAAAGAACAGAATCTACTGCTCAGGATCTACGCGCTATGTCGCTCACGTTGAGGGCGTGGCCCAGATCGTCGGAGGGAAAGCCATAGAGTTTTCCCTCCGACGATCTGGGCCACGCCCCCAACGTGAGCGACGTGGTTGCATCACCTCTGGTGACGCAGTCACACTGTGCTTCAGGGGCGAAGTTCCCCCCGGGGGCCAATTCCGCGGTGGCGGAAATCGGGCCTCCGAAGCAGGGGTTTACCCTTCCCCCGCCACCACTTGGCAGCCCTAAACATGGATGATCAGAAGTATGTTTCTCATTTACCTTTCCTTGCCTTTCAGTTATCGAAGCAGTACGGCCCCGTCTTCAGCTTCCAAATGGGATTCCAGAAAATGGTCGTTCTGACGGGCTACAAGACTGTGAAAGAGGCTTTGGTGAACCAGGCAGATGCCTTTGCGGACAGGCCCAGGATCCCAGTGTTTGAAGACTTTGATGAAGGCCATGGTGAGGTCATTCTTTCTGAAGAGTAGCTGGTCTTGCTTACATATGTAGAACTTACAGCCATGGAGAGTCTGTGCCAAACATGACCCTGGGAGAGATGCAACCTGGGGATTTCCTGTCTATAGAACCGGGCTGGCTTAAACTGGCCTGATACAAGCACTCACACGCACACCCCCGCAACCCCGAGGTCTCCATATGATGAAACTTTCAGATTTTTTTTAAAAAAATTTCAGCAGTGCCCTTATAGTTCAAGGCCGGTTGCCCAGGCTAGCCCGATCTCATCTGATTTTGGAAGCTAAGCAGGGTTGGTCCTGGTTAGTACTTGGATGAGAGACCACCAGCCCAGAGTTGCTACGCAGAGGCAGGCGATGGCAAACCGCCTCTGAATGACTCTTGCCTTCAGAACCCCATGAGGTTGCCGTAAGATGGCTGTGAGTGAACAATACTTCTCACACACATACACACACAAACCGACACAGAGCACAATCTCCCATCCCTGAGTAATGAATAGGGAGGCTGGTTGCAGGGGGAGAGAAAAGGAAGGGGTAGACGAATTGAAGTTCATGGCATGGGAAGGGGGACAGATCTTTCCCTGGCCTTTCATAAAGGATGACTGCACAGCCAGCAAGAACAGAGTAGACGGGGTGAAGCTGCAACCTATTTAAGAAGTAGTTGCAATTCTGGAAGACCTTGGCAGCCCCAGTAGGGTGACCTAGAAACAGGCCTGGTAATATAGCTAGGAGCTGGCTCAGTTCTCAGGGGAAAACAGTAAACGTTTCATTTCTTCCCTGTATTTCTTTTTTTTTATTATTTTGTTTGCGTGTGTGTGTGTGTGTGTGTGCCTGGAACTCACGGTGACCTCTAGTGTCTCCTACTGGGGCACGGAGGACGTTCAGAGAAGGGGCGTAATAGCCTGCCTCTGCCTCCCAGACCTGGTATTCCTTGGAGGTCTCCCATCCAAATATTTGCCAGGGTCGGCCTCGCTTCGCTTCTGAGATCTGATGAGATCAGGCTTGCCTGGGCTGTCCAGGTCAAGGCTTTCTTTCCTGTATTTCTCTCCTGCATTCACTTGTTGTTGAAAATGTTTTGCAACGAAACAAGGGACTTGTTGTGTATTAGCTGCCTGAAGATGGCCGCGGTCACGTGGGCCTAGCCATGTGGTCGGGCGGACCTCCGACCTTCAGTCCATAGACCATAGTCCCTCCGGATCCTAGGGCGCACCTATGAGTTTGCCCGGATCCGAGTACAGACCAGTAGAACTGTGGACTTGTTAATAGAACCTATCACGGGAAATGGGTGTGGTGTCGGTCACGAAAGAAACCGGCCTCTGGCCGGCTAAATGCACACTTGATCTTGTGATGTAACTGAATAAACGTATTGCTGATTTCACTATGCTGAGCCTCCGATCTCAGTACTTTTCAGAACTTATCTCTCTCCTGCACCCCCATTCCCGATATTAGTCCCCATTACTAGGTGAACTGTTTTAGCTTCTCCAACCAGGCTGAAGGGTCTTCTATGGTCCAAGAGCCAAGAGCCAATTGCTGTTCTGCATATCAATATACCTGCTTTTTGTTTCTCTCCAGGTATTGTGTTTTCTAATGGCGAGAACTGGAAAGCTATGAGGCGGTTTGCGATAAGCACGTTGAGGGACTACGGAATGGGCAAGAAGACCATAGAAGACAGAATTGTCGAGGAGTGCAGTTTCCTAATACAGAAGTTTGAATCTTTTGAAGGTGAGTGCTGTGTAGCAGAGAAAACAACACCCAGTCCTGTTTGACTGAAGGTCCTTTTATTCAAAGTAACTGTAGGTGTTAAATAGTGGGTTTCGTGGATGAACAGACCACAAGCCTAGTGATCAGTTCTACTTTATCAGTGAATTCAGCAAGCACAAGACAAGACTCCAGAGCCTCAGCTCTGTTAAACCTGCAGGCTGCTAGCAGGGAGATGGCTAAGAGAAGTGCTGAGATCTTGAATACTGGAAGGATCTGTCCCTGCTCCCTCGGCAAGGTGGAAACGTAGGGACACATTATTATCCGCTGTCCTTTTTGTAAAGAAACTAGAGATAAGACAATCCTTCTTTGGAAGGACTAGCAGTGCTGACAGATAAGGCTTCTCTCGAGAAAGTATTGATTGATGAAATTACAGCTCTTACTGAGCTAACAGCTAAGTTCTCTATGCCCAAGCGATCAAAGTGCGCAGCAAATGATAGACCTGTTCAGTAGGAATTCTCCTTCCCTGTTTTGATTATATATATTTAGAATAATATAGGATATTTTTAAAATTTCTGAAATATGATGACTGGTATATTTTATCTATGAAATATGATGGTTTGTATATCCTAATGGTGTTTTTTTTTTTCTTTTAAGATGTTATCTTTTATATTATGTTTTTATTTTGTACTATGTTTGAATATGGTCGTTGACCGTAATAAATAAAATATCAGCACTGAGTCCCTCCTGGATGGTATATGTTCCATCATGCAGTTAAGAAGGCGATAAGTCCCTACTTGCTGAACAGCCTTTCTCTATATATTTTGCTGTGGAAAGGCTACTGAATTTAATGTATGAGATTCTTCATCGGCGGGAGCTTGGTTTGTTTAATTCAGTGGTGGATGGTACTGGGCTTTCTGCCCAGAAATGTTATCAGTACTGATAAACAGGAGGAATTGATATTGGCCTAATGATTCAGCTGCTCCTTTCCACACTTGGATCCCTGGTTTTATCAGAGTTCAACTCCTGACACAATACCTTGCATTTATCCCTGGCAGGGGTCATTTCAAGGGGGAACGACCTGAAACAGCATCCCGGGAGTTGCCCAGGCATCGGGTAGGCTGCGGAGGGGGAGGGCAGGCAGGCAGACGTGCCTCCTTTTCCCCATGAGCCTCTCTGTTTTTGCAGAAAAACTTGAGGAAGTGTGGGGTGGATTTAAATGCCTTTCTTTCCCTTCCCTAGATGGGGAAGGGAAAGAAAGGTATTTTAAAAATGCCTGGTTTCCCTGCCCGATCTTCTCCAGGTGCTCTGTAGCCGCAGGCCATCTGGAGAAGATCAGATATGGAACCCAGGCGTGCTTGCTTGCATGCTTGCCCTTTGTCAGGGGGTGTGGCATATGCGAATGAGTTATGTAAATGTGTTATACAAATGAGCTCCTGTACCTCTTTTTCTACGAAATGACCCTTGATCCCTGGTTATGACAGCATCCATTTATCCCGGGACAAGTGTAGGGCAAAACCGGGTTGACCTCAATCTAATGTGGAAACAAAAAATACCCCATGATAATTACAGGGGTGACCTCGCGTGTAGTGTAGAATGTAAGAATACCCCCGAGATAATTACGGGGTGAATTCGAATGTAATGTAAAATGTAAAAATACCCCCGAGAAAATTACAGGGGTGAATTCGAGTGTAGTGTACAATGTAAAAATACCCCCGAGATAATTACAGGGGTAAACTCGCGTGTAGTGTAGAATGTAAAAATACCCCTGAGATAATTACAGGGTGAACTCGAATGTAGTGTAGAATGTAAAAATGCTCTGAGATAATTAAAGGGGTGAACTCGAATGTAGTGTAGAATGTAAAAATACCTCCGAGATAATTACAGGGGTGACCTCGAATGTAGTGTAGAATGTAAAAATGCCCTGAGATAATTACAGGGTGAACACGCGTGTAGTGTAGACTGTAAAAATACCCCCGAGATAATTACGGGGTGAATTCGAACGTAGTGTAGAATGTAAAAATACCCCGAGCATTTTTACATTTAGTGTTTAGTGTAGAATGTAAGTTTGGGGAAAGGGTGAACCAGGATTTAAGGTTAAGAAGTTGAGTCCCTCCTACTCTGATGCTTGCTCTGAGGCCTACTGGGATAGCCAGGAAGCAGTACACAACAGTGAGGTGGCTTTTTCTCTTTTCATTTGGGAGGCACCAAAAATACTGAAGCCGTACTTTGACATGGTCCGGTCTAGAATTCCCCCTCTGTACATTGCAGAGCATACGGTGTACCCAGAGAATGGATGATAAATACTAGCCAACCATATGCAAGCTAATGCACAAGACATAACTGATATTGAGGTTAATTCCATAGCATGATGTTTTCATTGTAATAATTGTTTTACAGGAAAACCATTTGAGACGACTACAATCATGAATGCGGCTGCTGCCAATATTATAGTGTTCATATTACTCGGCAAGCGATATGAATACGAAGATCCCACGTTTATAAGATTACTGAACTTGGTCAATGAAGAGATCCGGGTCTTGGGAAGTCCATCCGTCATGGTAAACTCTTTAAAATTTGATTTTAAACGGGTTAAAAAAACAGTACAAACTGTACAGGCAGGACTATGTATATATCCATGACTTTATAGCTTCCATCCACAAACTCAGGACATCATAGCAGAGACAAAACTTGTTCTGAGAAACGTGCAACTGATTTGAAGTGTTTAGGAAACTATATGGAACAGTCCTTTCAAAACTGTACCACTTCAAGTGTGGCCAGGGCCTCAGGCAACCCTTGCGGCAGCTTGAAAGAGAAGGGGGAGAAAGATTTTAAAAGATGTCGATGTCGCACACAGGGTGATGTCACTTGTGGTTTTGCCTGGAAGTGATGTCATAGTGCGTGCAGTGCCAGCAGCCCACCCACCCCATGTCCCCATTCCTACTCTGCCGGTGGTTACACAGCCTGGTGGCCCTAACCACTACAATGCTTGGAAAGGTTTGGGTGCTACAGCATCATGGGAGATTTTCAAAACACCTTTGAGATTTCTGCCTCAGCAGTAGGATTTGGGGATTTCTTGATCTTTTCCTTTCTCATATTTGATCCTTTTAGCTGTACAACATGTTTCCTGCTCTGGGCTTTCTTTCTGGTGGCCGCAAGACTGTCCTTAAGAACTCAAAGGAAATGCGTGACTTCATACAGGCCACCTTCCTAGAACACCTCAAAGAACTGGATGTGAACGACCAGAGGAGCTTTATCGATGCTTTTCTAATCCAACAGCAAGAGGTAAACAGGTGAACTTCTCTCACCCATTGATTTAAAGACTTTTTGCACGTGAATGCCAGGCCAGTCGGCAAGGAATCCCACTTGGGGGAAGGGGGAGCCGCCCATTTAACTAGCTGGGATTTTCACAGGAAAACCACAAATTGAATATGCAGCACAACCATTATTCTGCTTTCTCCAGTTCCCCAGATGTCTTTCCCCTTATGTCTCTGCAACAAAAAGGGGACACTAGCTTTTAAAAAGTGCTGAATAGAGCCTGCCCAGGAGCTGATCCTGTGGGGAGAGTTCTCCCTGCAGGCTCTGCTGGGCAGCCCAGTTTAGATCAGACTGCCCAACAGAGTCCACCCCGGAGCCATTCCTATGAGGAGAGTTCTTCTCACAGGCGTGACTGGGACTCTGCTGGGCAGCCCAGTTTTGCTGGGTTTTTCCAAATATATCCGGGATTTTTTTCAGGGATATTTCCCCCCAGTTCTTCCAGTTATCCCAGATACATTTGGGAAGCTGAAAAAACCAATAAGGCATTTGCCCTCCTTATTCGGAATGAAGAGACAGACACAAGGTTTGGATAAACTAACGGGTCACTTTATTTAACATTAAATCAAACTCAATGGAAAGGGCATAGGGTCTTGCAGTGCCGTCCAGGCCAGTGGTCCAATATAACCACGCCCTAGCCATATACCATAGAGCCACCATGCCCCGGATCGAGCCCCAACCATTAGGCTCAAATCCACCTGGTAAACAAAGGGCAATGCCAAGGATCTCCCCCCACCAAACCAAATAGTTTAAGGGGAGGATCAGTCCCTGCAGACCCAAGGCCTGCCTTCCAAACCCCGGGTCGCTGAACCCAAAGGCTGATCTGGCCAGACGCCTAGCCCTCAACGGGACTGTTAACTGGTGCTCCCTTAGCTGCATAACAATCACCAGCCCCCAGTCCGCCAACTAAAGTGGTCAGAGTCTCTTCCCCCAAAAACAAATGAAAGAAACAATCTCTTTATTATTGGCTGCAGCTAGAATTACTGTACCTGCTAGATGGAAATCAGTCTCAGGCCCGTCATTAGACCTGTGGTATGATAAGCTTTGGATGCAATTTATTATGGGGGAGATAGCAGACGGCATAGCTAATCACACTAACGAGGATTATCAAACACCATTTGTATGTAAGTGGCTTCCAATAATTCAGTTTCTCTCAGAAAAGGAAGTGGTTCCCTCTTTTGCTAGATGATAAATACTGGCTTTGTTTCTGAATATAGCATTGTTTAAAGTAACATATAGACGAAAGCTACTAACCTATCAATGAACTGAAGTTACCAGCAAGACAGATGTTATGTTAATGAGCATAATGATACCTCCTTAAGTATTTCGAAAATGGTAACAAATGATTGCTGTTATTCCTTTTGCTCTTCTCATCATATTGTTGTTATAGTCTTGTATTGTTACATGTTGAAAACCTTGAATAAACCTTTGTTGATCAAAAACAACAACAACCCAAGGCGCCACCCAATGCCAATTCCACAACCCGCTGACTAACTGTAGAAGGTAGACGAAGAACATCCCCGACCAGGGACAATCAGCCAGGGACGAAATAATTCCTACCTGGACCCCTGCAAATGGGTGACCAGCAAGCCTGTCTTTTGAGAAATAAATAGAGATTGCAAATGACATTGCATAGAGCCATAGAGCTTTAATTGGACAAAGAAAAGGGGGGAAATTCTTTCTTTCTTCTTCTAGGAAAAGAACAAGAATCAGAGCAATGCATTTTTCCATAATGAAAACTTAATAGCTGTGGTGGGGGACTTATTTGCCGCGGGCATGGACTCCATTTCGACTACCTTGCGTTGGGGCTTGTTGCTGATGATGAAGTACCCTGAAATTCAGAGTAAGTCCTTTCCATTGCTTGGCTTTCATTATTCTAGGATAACTGATACCAGTTATGTATAGAGGTAAGAATGGGGAAATGACTGAGACTGCCTTTGGATGTTGCCTTTCCCCCAAAAAAACAGTTTTTATTATTTTCAGATAAACGCACATAGATGAGAGTTTATACTTATATACCTATTGAAAATACCTCATACATATATATCTGATTTCCTACCTATCTACCGTTCAATCTAATCTATATACTAATAGCGAAAGCGCCCCCTGCGTGTGGATATCTAAGTCCGCACATTGGGGGCACGTGGGGGGCACGGAGATTTTCCTGCACGCTTGGGGCAGTC
>NW_015170450.1:0-13097 GCF_001447785.1 Gekko japonicus
CGTCTCTTATGTGCTTATGTTCTTATGACACAGTGCATTACTTCACAAGCATAGTACACATTATTTGGGCTGTCTGCAATGCACTAGTTGGGCAAGGTTTCTAGCAACAACATGGTGCTGCGTATGTCATTGTTATCATTATTAACTTTGTCTACAGTCAACAAATAAGGGCTTTAACTTCTAATTATTACTGAGCTCTTTATTATCGTACTTCTATTAACATTGGATAGAACTTTATTGCTATTTATTTCCCTCTCTCTTAACACTATGCCATTTATATTCCTTTGCTTTTTATTAATGCTATTATGAAACGACACTGCTTTGCCCAGGAACAAATTCTCAATGGAAACTCTGGGGAAACTCAACGTCTGTTGCCTTAAGGATGCAGAAAAAACCGATACTTCCTTACAAAAACTTTTTAAAGCATTGTTGTACCATAAGAACATAAGAAGTGCCCTGCTGGATTAGACCAATAATCTCATCTAGTCCAGCATTCTGTCTCACACAGTGACCAATGAGTCAACAACAGGGCATAGAGGCTGAGGCCTTCCCCTGATGTTTCTTCCTGGCTCTGGGATTCAGAGGACTAGTGCCTCTGAATGTGGAGGTTCCTCTCAGTCACCATGGCTGGTAGCCATTGATAGATTTATCCTCCATGAATCTATCTAATCCCCTTTTAAAGCTGTTTATTCTTGTGGTCATCACTACATCCTATGGCAGCAAATTCCACATTCAGTCACAGTCCCTTTCCTCCTCCAAGGCACTGATATCTAGTAATCAAGAACTTATTTTAGACCGGCCCAGTACCGAACATATGGAGATGGGGGAGGAGGAATCAGGATTGGGAGTGACAGTTGATCTACATAGCTTCTTCTTAATGTCACTAGAATTTATACTCTCCTAGGGATTCTAGACTCCAAGTTGTACCTAGGGATCCACTGGAATTACAGCTCATCTCCAGGCTACAGAGATCAGCCCCCCTGGAGAAAACAAATGTTTTGGAAAGTGGACTGCATGGCCTTGTATCCCATTGAGGTCCCTGGCCTCCCAAGACCCCATGCCCAAATCTCCAGGAGATTCCCAAGCAACTCTACCCTCCCAGTGGCCATGGGGGAAGAGGGGAGCTGGGAACCCCATAATTTCCCCTTGGGAGTCCACCCTCCTCTGGTGTCAGTCTTGATGCTCCTACCCCAAAGGAAGAAAAACACTGTAGCCTTTTGCTTTCCCAGTCTCTGTCCTTTTAGGTGTGATATTCTAGCAAGATGTTAGAAGGCAAATCTGTCAGAACTATTTGCATAACTAAGGGCTCTTTTTGTAGCAGGAACTCCTTTGCATATCAGACGACACACCCCTCATGTAGCCAATCCCCCAAGAGCTTACAGTAGCCCTTGTAAGAAGAACTCTGTAAGCTCTTGGAGGATGGGCTACATTAGGGGTGTGTCGCCTAATATGCAGAGGAGTTCCTGTTACAAAAAGAGCCCTGCGGGGCCTGGCACCTTCCTATTTTCCAGCTATGAATTTGCAGCCTGTTAATATCTCATAGGCAGAGTACAGTCCCAGTAGTTCAATCATTGGGGTAAATTCTAGAGTGGAGGGCCTTTCTTCACACAGAATCTAACCCTACCAGACAACAAACACCCTTGTCAGTGCACTCTGTGACAAAGATAATGTTTGTTTGTTTGTTTCAATTTATATTCTGCCCTCCCCACAAACGGGCTCAGGGTGGATCAGAGAGCAAATTCAAGACATCATAAAATTACAATACATTATTAAATATAAAAACAATTAAAATAGTATAAAGCAATATATATTAAAACAGGTTGCCCTGTTCATATGCATAGATTTCAAGCTGGTGCCATTCACTTCTTAATCTGGGCCACATAAAGATGGTAAACACCAGCAGGGGTGTGTGAGAGAGATTTTATTGGATGCCTGCTGCCTCAACCAAAGGCCTGGTGGAACAGAATATCCAGGATTTTCCCAACCTGGAGCTGGCAACACTAGTCAGGACTGGCCCCAGTGAGTTCCCCACAAAGGCCTGGAAAGGGCTTCCTTCCTTTGCCTTTTTACAGGCAGAACCAAGCTTGGTTGCCTAGCAACAGCCACTAAGGGAAAAGTTAGTCCCACAGGAGCCAAGAAGGAGAAGTGTCTTTGTCAGGAGAGACAGCTGTTTTGATATTCTGTGAGGGAAGAGTGTCCAGGCTGGCAGTGGGCAGGGGATAGGAGTTGACCCTGCCAATGGCACACAAATACTCTTGAGTGGTGGTTGATAGACCAATGGCTGATGGAGCACACTGCACAGCCAATGGGAGAGATGGAAATGGCCAATACTTAAGGGAAATATATATATACACACATACATATATATACACACACATACATACATATATATATATATACACACACACATACATATATATACATACATATATATATATACACACATACATACATATATATACACATACATACACAAAAGAATGCCATAGAATTCTAAATCAATACTGATTGGGTTTAATCCATGGCCCCCTGCGGGTATTGCACCCTGCAGCCACTGCAAAGATATGGTCATTGTTTCACACCTAAACAGATGCAAGTGTTTAATCCTGTTGACAAGCCCAGCTGCCTTCAACCAGCTGATCTACCACCTGTTCTAGGGAACTGAAAGGGAATACCACTGGTTTGTATGTCCATCAGCCCCGTCCCTGAGTAAGGTAGACATCTGGAGATGATGTGGATGTTGAAAACAGATGCTGGTCTTTCAACAGGTGAGGTACTTGAAGATGTACCAATGGTTCATGCTTTTGCAAACACGTTTAAATTTCCAGTGGCACCTGACTGGCCATTGTCAGAAACAGAATTCTGGACAGAATGGACCTTCTGGTCAGCTGGGTTTGTTTGTTTTTAAATTCTCCTTATCACTGCATCTGATAATAAAATGGCTGATTCCTGAGAGCCAGTGTGGTATAATAGTTATAATGTATGATTTATTTATGATGTCTCTGGCCAACATAGCACTGGTGGGCACCATGTTGTGGACTCCTGTTGTAAGTTAACCAAAAATGAAAACAACACAACCTTAAACAGAAGGGAATATACCCCAAGAACACAGAATGGGGGAAGCAACTGACATCAAAAGTAGACAAAGGGGTGGGTGGGGAAATGTGCTTTCTCAGGCACTGAAAGCTTACAGAATCCTGAAGAGAAAGATCCTGGGGGTTGATTTCCTAACTGGTCCTCCCCGCCTGTGATGCCTTGTGGCCTCCTGCTAAAGTATCCAGATCGTTTTTCAGATCTTTGCCTTCAGTTTATAGGGGCTTACAAGTTCTTCTTCTTCTTCTTCTTTTTAAATCAGTCCTGAACTACTGGAACAGAATACCATCATTGTGTTTCTTATTCCATTGTTCTACCCCATGTTCTCTCCTGCCTAGCATGGGACATTACTAGAGGCTTGCTCCACCAGTTCCTTCTTCTACCTTAATTAGCCAGTTTTTGATCCATAAAAGGAGTTGTCCTTTTATCCCATGATTTTTGAGCTTACTTAGGAGCCTTTGTTGAGGAACTTTATCAAAAGCTTTCTGGAAGTCAAGGTAAACAATTTTACCTTGGATCCCCCTTGTCCACATGTTTGTTCACCCCCTCAAAGAACATTGACAGGTTAGTGAGACAAGATCTTCCCTTACAGAACCCATGCTGAGTCTGCCTCAATAGGTTTTGTTCATCAATGTGCCTACTAATTCTTTCCTTAATAATGGTTTCCACCAATTTACCCGGTATCAATGTCAGACTGACTGGCCTGTAATTTCCCGGATCTCCTCTGGAACCCTTTTTAAAGATGGGAGTGACATTAGCTACCTTCCAGTCCTCAGGAATGGAGGCTGATTTTAAGGAGAGATTACATATTTTTTGTCAGGAGATCCACAAGTTCACATTTGAGTTCTTTCAGAACTCTCGGATGTATGCCATCTGGGCCTTGTGATTTATAAGTTTTTAAGTTGTCTATCAGTTTTAGGACCTCCTCTCTTGTCACCTCAATCTGACTCAGGTTTTTCAACACCCCTCCTGAAACCAGTTGTTCTGGAGTGGGCAAGAACGTCTCATCTTCCACAGTGAAGGCAGAGGCAAACAATGCATTTAGCTTCTCAGCCATTTCCACATCATCCTTCAGTATTCCTTTTACCCCTTTTACCCCTTGTCCTGGGAGGTTTGGAAGGAGCCAAACCTCCACTTTGCTTTTTAACAGCCCCCTCCAGGCAGAGACAAGGCTGGGGGGTAGTCAGTTCAATTACTTCCCCGAGGTACCTCATCTCACCTTCATACAAATGCTAATAGATTTAGCAGGAGAGATAATGGGTGGGTCTCCCCCTTCCTCCTAGTCGGGGACAGAGTTTTGGAGGAACAGAATGAAAGAAAGTCTCCAGGAAAGAGGTTCCTGGAGATCTCCAGGAAACACATCTTTGACCTGGCATGACCTGGTCAGTGGGTGCAGAAACAGATATGATAAAAACTACTTGCAGCAGGAAGAAGGTCTCTTTCATGCTGGATCCATCAGAGGAGGCAGATGTCTTAGCTGAGGTCTGGGGGGGGGTGGCAGCTATTTTGATCATGTGCTCGCCTAGAGAGCTGGAGCAAGCTTCAAGGTAATAGACAGGCTGTAGAGATAAAGAACTCCTCAGCTAAAGAGTCTGTCTTATTTCCTAACATCTGATAGGACATGCATAGAGAGAGGGACAGAGGATTTGAGTTTTTCCCCATTTCTTTTGTAACCCTTGCCCAAACAAGTGCTGTGATAAAAGTATCCTTGTAAACATTTTCTTTTTTCATAATTACTTTATAACTTTGGATGCTGGCAGGGGTTCTCTGTACCACATAAATCTCCACCACCTCGGACACGCTATTTTAAAAGGAGTTCCAGGAGGGAGGGAGGCAGTTGGCAAGCAACTATCCCTCCAAGGGTGCACAAGGCTGTAAACTGTCCCATGGTGACCAGGCGCTGGGCAGTGGGAGACACAGAGGCAAGGCCTCAGAACTTGGAAGGGAATTTGGGGGGGGGGTCCTGACACTTCCAGTGGGCAGATCATACAGAGATCAGGTGGTGGCGGTGGGCTACCCTGAGAGTAGAAGAAAAGCCTTTCCAGGTGCCGAAACAAACCTAGGAGGGCAGGGCAGAGCAGCCATGTTCTGCCACAATGCTAAAATACTTTTTAAGAAAGTAAAATGTTTTTAAAAGTCTTGTACAGCACAATGGAGATCTGCAGGACTTGACCAACCAATTGAAAGTATGGTGGGCCATCAGAACCTCAACTTCGCTGTTTGTCGGTGCCTTCAAAAACAGAATTCTCTCTGCAAGCATTCTGATGGTCTCACTCTGTTCCCAGTGAAGGTATTCTGGCTGCCAACGCTATCTTTGAATCTACCCCCTTACCATATAAGTACTGCACTGATAGACTAGGCCAAGGTTTGTCTGATCCAACAATTTTTTTTTTAAGTGCCTACTTGGATATCTTTGGAAGCTCATGCACAGGGTAGAAAGAATGGCCACCCCCCGATCTGGCAGTCAAGGGTAGACTATCTTTCAGAAAAGTGGATCCTTTTCTCCACCATGGCAAAGAGTCACTGTTAGAACATTCCCTTTGCATTCATATTATTTTTGTTGTTTAAAAACAAAACACCAAGATACCGCTGCCCTGACCCAGATAGCCTAGCTATCAGAAGCTTAGCAGGGTCAGCCCTGGTCAGTATTTGGAAGGAACACCATAGAGGAACACGAGGGTCATGCCAAGGCAGCAGGGAATTGCAAACTACCTCTGAATGGCTCTTGCCTTGAAGACCCTATGGCAGTGATGGCGAACCTTTTAGAGACCAAGTGCCCAAACTGTGACCCAAAACCCACTTATTTATCGCAAAGTGCCAACACGGCAATTTAACCTGAATATTGAGGTTTTACTTTAGAAAAAAACAACTCATACATTAACTTAAGATGATCCAAACAAAGTAAGGAAAGGAATCCTAAATGCTTTCATTTACTTCAAATTATTTGGTAGAGAATTCAACACTTTAATGATGGTCTGGTCCTGGCTGGGGCGATGGCACACATGCCGACAGAGAGGGCTCTGAGTGCCACCTCTGGCACCCGTGCCATAGGTTCGCCACCACTGCCCTATGGCATCACCATAAGTCATCTGTGACCTGACTGGGGAAAAAAAAACAACAACTACATGTTATCACACAAAGGCTTATGAAAAGCCCCCCCCCTCCCTTCCATGTAAGTAATTCCAGTATTGGCTATCCTGAAGTTATGGCCAAAGGTTTTGCATGTTAATCTGTAGTGGTGTCTTAAGTTTTTAGATGCTTACCAAAAGGGATGGAGGGTATCTCATTGGGCCTCTTCACATGCTTACTGAATGTCCCTGGCCATTTTGTTACCATTTGCCTACTTTGGAGGTCTTTTCATACCTGTCAATCGCAGCATGCATATTAATTGGTTCCCTCCATAATTCTCAGCAGTAGGTGAGACAGTGCTTGCTTTTTTCTGAATCCAGACTGTTTCTTCCCATAAATGTCCTTGTTCTGTTCATGTTTAATCATTCTTGTAAGGTATCTAGGCAAATATGATTGGAGACACTATGCAGCTAAATACTTAGGATACTTCTTTACCAGTGTAATTAATAGAACTCTTTGGCTGTGGTCACACTGGCAGCTTGGTGCGATATGGTGCTGCCTCTAATTGGACCAATTTAAAGTGTTGCGGGGTATATCAGCCACACAGCACACCCTGCTGTGGGTTACCCACATGGACATCTCATGGTCAAGCGTCCATATTACTGCAGCACCTCAGCCACAGAATGCACTGCCTGGTTGTTGTTGTTTTCAGAATCCACGTGTGCATATGTACTAATACACATGCGTATGTGTCCATGTGTGTGCACATGCACTCATGCACATGAATGCATGCGCAATATAGGCAAAAATTCCAAAACACCCTCCCTAGCGGCAGGAATGAATCAGCATTCAGACATATAACCATGTGCAATGACTGTGCGGGGAACCAAAACAACAACAACAACAACACTTCTGATGTGTGCCTTTTCAACCCGGCTCCCAGTTGTCCTATGATGGGGTGAGTATGCCTGGGGAATGCCCGACAGATGTGGATGTGTGTCTGCACCCATTTGATCTGGAGGGGAGGGGGTGGCCGCATCGGGTTGAACGGCTTGTGTGATCACAGCCTTCCATGAACAATATAGCATAGGGATCAACTCTTGTTCCTTCTCTAGGTAATATGGAGACTAGTGCAATATATTTTGAATCAAAAAGCTATATAGTATGGTGGCTGTTATGTACTGGAGTTAACTTATCCCTGATTGAATCACCCCAGAGTCTGGCTGAGCTTGGAGCACAAGAACAATAGCCTGCCAGGATTCTGGAATAAACCAATCAAATAGTAATGTTATGTAAATAGCCTATCACTGGGAGTGGGGTGTGTTTGGGTGTGGCAATGGCATGCTATTTAACAGAGCTGAGGCTCTGGAGTCTTGTCTTGCTGTTGCTGAAATCACAAATAAAGTTGAGCTGATCACTAGACTCGAGCCTGCTCATCCATGGAACCCACTATTTAACAGTGGCAGACCCAAAAGCTTAACACACCTTATTCTATTAATGTTTACGACCTTGTGGGCTAAATTGCTATTTATTTCCCTTCATTATAGACTCCGATGGGAATGCAGTAGCATTTTTATCACTTTTCTAATTAGTGAGGATCTGCAATGCGTGTTTTTATAAACCCTTCCTTGGAATGGAAGGATTGCCTAGCCAGACCAGATATCACCTTCTTTTAACCATTCCATTTTATTACCACTAGATGGAGCATTGTTACTATCCCAGGATTTCAGAAGCTTAGCCGAATCTTCAAGGAACAGAAAAAAAGCTAGGCTGCATTTGAATGCAAAGATGGATTATGCCTCTGATGCTTGAGCATTTTGGCGATCTCCAGATGCGGCATAGCAAACATTTATGCTTACCGTTCACATTGTTAATTGTATTCTGAAAAAAGAGCAACTCTGAGGATTTCTATATGGTACTTGTGCCGTTTCCATAGCATGGCCCTGCAGAATATCTGAAAGACCATCATCTCCCAAATGTTTCTTCCTGGGAACTAAGATCACAGGGAAAAGCTGTCTTGCCAGTCAAGAAGCTCACCTGATGAGCACATGAGGGGCATTTCAGTGGAAGCCCCACGATTATGGAATAACCTCTCCAGGGAGGGGTACCTTCCCCTTCGCTTTCCATCTTTAGGAGGCAGTTGAAGACTGTTTCATTCAGGACAGTATTTAATTCATCTATTTCTTCAATTTATTGGCAGTCTTGAAACTGTGGGCGATTTCGCACTAGAGCTGCCTCGCGGTTGTGCCACCGTTTGCCCCGACACAAATATGTCAATTTCACACCCGAAGCTGCAGGGCTGCCTTTTGACTCGCGGCTTCGCCCAATTTCCCCCGCAGTTTCGTGATCCTGGTATTTGAGGATCACAAAACTGCGGAGGAAATCGGGCAAAGCCGCGGGTCAAATGCAGCCCTGCAGCCTCGGGTGTGAAATTGACTAGTAGTGTCGGGGCAAACGGCGGCGCAACCACGAGGCAGCTCTAGTGCGAAATCGCCCTGTGATTTTAATTGTGGGGTTGTTTCTTTTAGGTATTTGTCTGGGTATTACTTTGTTTATGTCGCAAGCGGCCTTGAGTTCTGTAAGGTAGAAAGGTGGCTCCTAAATACTTTAAATAAATAACTAAAAAAAAATGCCAAGAAGAGGAAGAAGAGAAAAGATTGGATGTATACCCTGCCCTTCTCTTGGAGTGTCAGAGCAGCTTACAAACTTCTTTCCCTTCCCCTCCCCACAACAGACACTCTGTGAGGTAGGTGGGGCTGAGAGAGCTCTTTCCAGAACTGCCCTTGATAGAACAGCTCTGACAGAACTATGGCTTGCTCAAGGTCACCTAGCAGCTGCAAGTGGAGGAGTGGGGAAGCAAACCTGGTTCTCCCAGATTAGAGTCCGCACACTTAGCCACTGCACCAAACTGGCTCTCAGTCAGTGCTCTTCCACAATCAGCTGGAAGTAGTAGTAAGATGTTACCTATAAAAATAACAAACTCACAACGATCACAGGAAACCCCCCCCATGTATGTTTACTCTTATGTAAGTCCCCTTAGCACCTATCAAGAGTTGAAGGGTCCTGAAAAAGGTAATTGAACATTCTTCTGTAAAACCCACTCCTCAAATGGTAAAGACTGGTCGCTGGTATTTACTCATCATTCCCTAGTTTGGCAAACACTTGGCCATATCAAAGACTTCTAAAGAAGAAGAAGAAGAAGAGTTGATTTTTAAGCAGTGAACCTGGAGGCACCTCATAAACAAGGACGAGGTATAAATCCAATCTCCTCCTCCTCCTCTTCTTCTCCTCCTCCTCCTCCTCCTCCTTTTCTCTACCCTAAAGAGTCTCAAAGCAGCTTACAATTGTGTTCCCTTCCCTTCCCCAGAACGGGCACTTTGTGAGTTAGGTGGGGCTGAGAGAGCCCTGAGGGAACTGTGACTGCCCTGAAGTCACCCAGCAGGCTTCATGTGGAGGAGGAGTGGGGAATCAAACGTGGTTCTCCAGATTAGAATCCACTGCTCTTAACCCCTATACCATGCTGGCTCCCAGTGACTATACAAACGACATAACAGAAACTCAAACAACTCCATGTCAGGCTATGGATATCTGAATAGTATGGTATGGAGATTCACAGTGAGGTCTCTGTCGCTTGCCTGGGAGTCAGCACCACTGCATAGACGAGTAGGCTTCTGAACAGAACGGCTCAAAATATCTCTCCTTAGTATTACTTCAAAATCACTCTGTAAAGGGTCCAATTTACTAATTACCTCATGGGATGTGAGGAAAGTGGGGTTTAGAAGCCAGTGTGGTGTAGTGGTTAAGAGTGGCGGACTCTAATTTGGAGAAGAAGAAGAAGACGAGGTTTGCATTTGTACCCCGCCTTTCATTTGGAGTCACAGAGCGGCTTACAAACTCCTCTCCCTTCCCATCCCCCAACAGACACCCTGTGAGGTAAGTGAGGCTGAGAGAGCTCTTTCCAGAACTGTCCTTGAGAGAACAGCTCTGACAGAACTATGGCTTGCCCAAGGTCATCCAGCAGCTGTTTACCTAGTATTGCTATTGTTTAGACTGACCTGGAAGGGAAACCTGGCACAGAGCCAATGGGGAATTAGCCTGGGGAAAGTAGTTTCTATTGTGATAAAGATTGGTTGTTTGTTCCAGGTGACTTCCTGTCTAGGGGTCGAGAAGAAGGACAGATTCTCCATTATCTGTGTGTAGTGTGTAACAATGGTTGAGCTGTAGGCAGCTTAGAAAATGTAGCTCTTAGGAGTTTTGTTATTTTGTAGGTTTCCTGTATACCTTTCACCCTTAGAAATAAAGGTTTTTAAACGCAAAGAAATCTCTTCCTTCCAATAGAGCAAGATCCAGCAATACTCTGAGTATCTTAAATACTTTTTTTACAACAAGCCCCACCTACCTCACAAGGTGCTTGTTGTGGGGAGAGGAAGGGAAGGTGATTGCAAGCTGCTTTGAGACTCCTTAAGGTAGAGGAGAGTGGGCTATAAAAACCTACACTCCTTCTTGTTGTTATGGATGCAGCTGATGCCCAAAGAAATAGGAATGAGACAAATGACAAACTGCTTGAACAGACACATGCAGTTTCAGAAACAAATAAACCAAATCAGAGTTTCCAGGGGTCATTTCGTAGAAAAAGAGGTGCAGGAGCTCATTAGCATAACTCATTAGCATAACCTATTTGCATATTCCACACCCCCTGACCTCACCGGAAGTGTGTCAGAAGGCAACACCCACCGCTCAGGCCTCCACTGGACTGTTTTGGATTGCTAGCTATTGGGGGGGGGGACATGCAAATCTGCCCTCACAGAGGAGGGAGAGCTTGTACCTGAAGGCGGGTCGGGGGGGAGGGCTCTGCAACTTACCTGGCTGCTTCTTGCTCCTCATGGCCCGACTGAGGGCTGCTGGGAGCAGGGCGCGGGGTTTGTTGCATGTGCGCGACTCCTGGGCTACTTACTGCCAGAGCTCCACGCCTGTGCGCTCCCGCAGGAAATGACCCCTGGCCCTGAGAGTTTCTAACCAAAATCAGCACTGATTACCTGAGGCAATCGATGGAACTTTGATCAGGAACTGTTCCTCTCTGACAAGCCAGGCAACCATGTGGAAATAGACGTTGAGTGAGCAGATTACATATCCCCAGAGTTTTGGAAGAGCAAAGACCCCACTTGAAAACCCCTACGGCAGGAGATGATATAATTTACGAGCCAGGGAAATCCCTCAATATGCATGAATTAGGGGGGGGGACTCTATGAATATTTTCTGGAAGATTCTATCATAGCATCTAACCAAGTGAGTTAACCGTAGTAATGATTAGGGTTATCATATTTTGAAAAGCAAAGAAGAAGACATATTTCCCAACGGACTACTTCAAACAACCGATCGCTATGACGAATCTCATTTTAAATACCCCTACTATTTTAGCTGAGATAATTGCTGCTAACTAGGAAGATTTCTAACCTTCCAACCCAAAAAGAAGACATTTTCATTCAGTTTTTTTTTTAAAGAGCCTGAAAGAGGATGGACACTGAAGAAGAGGACATGTCCTCTAAAAAGAGGACATCTGGTAATCCAAGTAATGTTCAATTTATTCTACCCAGGATTCGGCATTTAGCTAGGTTCCCAGTGATACTAAAGCCATATAAGAACACTCAGTTAGCTCATTCAGGCCCAATTATTTTACTCATTCAGGATGTAAAAACAAATGACTTTCGTACTGATTCAGCTTCTTGGCACTTTTTTTTGTAAAAAAAAAGACCAATATGGCATCATCCACACAGTTATCAACGTATAAAGCGAATGAAACAGGATCCAAGCCTGTCGTGAGATCCTCCAAATGCCTTTGACAGGCTGAAATTACCCTTATGAAAGACTTTGTTCTGTAAGATCTGCATTGATTAGAACTTCCTCTTTTTGCCTCATGTGTGTTTGGTCTCATTCGGTGGTTTGTACAAATGAGCTTGATGTACCCACCAATTTATTTTTTTTAAAGCCCAGACGCACATTGTGTACATTAACATAATTTTTCATGTGGCTTGAATTTTTTAACCATGTAAAAAGTATTTTGGAACAGCACATTTTCTCCTTGGAAATGCACATTTTATGTCTGATAACATGTTTTTAAAAGCCCTATTCTCTATACATAGTACCCTGAAATCAAAATGGCAACAAGAGTATGCAGGGCTGAGCCCATAGTTTCAACTCTTGCCTGTTTCCAGGTAGAGTTTGAGAGGAAAACTTACCTTGAGCCACAGGCATCTAACAGGAAGCAATGGACTATTGGCCTTTGACTATTAGCTGGGGGTTCTACTGATCTAGAATCCAGCACCAGTTCAAAATAAATCTGTAAGGGCTCTTCCATATTTCTGTTGTTGTCACTTGTGTGTACCTATTGCTTTGGGTTTGTTTTTTCCTTTTCCATGAATGTTTTGCTCCCTCGAGTGGTTGATTCAATATTACAATGCTGTATGTCTGGTAAACTTATGTTGCAGGTTTTTTTGTATGATATAAAAAAAGGTAAAGGTTCCCTTGCTCGAAAGCCAGTCGAATCCGACTCTAGGGTTGCGGTGCTCATCTCTGTTTCAAAGCCGAAGAGCCAGCGCTGTCCGAAGACATTTCTGTGGTCATGTGGCCGGCATGACTAAACACCGAGGTGCACGGAACGCTGTTACCTTCCCACCAAAGTGGTACCTATTTATCTACTTGCAATTTCTTGCTTTCGAACTGCTAGGATGGAAGGAGCTGGAACTAGAGACGGGAGCTCACTCCGTCATGCGACACACTCAGGTATCGAACTGCTGAACTACCGACCTTCCACAGCCTGCATTTCAGTGTCTTAACCACTTGAGCCACCGCAGCTCCTATGTATGACATAAAGTGATGTAATATTGAATCAACCACTAGAGGGAGCAAAACACATGCAGAAAAGGAGACCCCCCCCC
>NW_015170450.1:13166-25167 GCF_001447785.1 Gekko japonicus
GAAGAGCCCTAAGTGAAAAAAATGAAGCACACAGACTGCAGCTGCAGAACAGTTAAGGTACTGTTGTTAAAAGGATTTTCTCAACAGATCTGGGCTTCAGAGCCACAAACCTGGGCTGTAAGCCTGTGGATTGGACTAAGGGAAGGGAAGGAATGATGGGTGTGTTAGCTCCATTGATCTTCTTCCAATTAATTAACTTGATTCAGTGTGTATGTTCATTATTTTGGTTTTAAATTTTAATGCATGGTTTTGTGTACAGTTTGGTTTTTTATTCAATTTAGTTCATTGGAAGAATTGAACCTATTGGTTAAATTTTAATAGCAAATTTAAATTTTGTCAAAAGTTTTAATTTTAAGTGAGGTATAAAGAATATTGCAAAGAAGTATTTTAGCCCTAATATTTGTAATTTGTTTCCTGCATCTAAACAAAGTAGGATTGATGGATGGTGCCCCAAGTGCTGTGGGAAAGCCCTGAAGAGATAACTAACTATCCTTGCAAAAATCAGATCTTAAATTCTCCATCCTGAATTCTCCATCAGCAGAAAACAGAGATGCTTTCTTGTTTAAACTCAGCCGAGGTTTCAGAAGCCCTAAAGACTTTGTACTCTAGTAAAGCTCAAGCAGTGGCTATATTATTCCATAAACACCTGAATGTAACTACAGGAACATAAAATAGCAAATAATGGGAAATGCATTATACCAGATGTCAAATATATTTGGTAAATATGCTGCTGGTTAACACACACACGGGCCAAGCAATGATAATGCTGGACTATTCCATTCTTTACATGCTTTAATTTATTATTTGATATGACTTAAAACATTTATAGCGTTGACTGTAATCAAATTATGGACCTCATAA
This sequence comes from Gekko japonicus, assembly GCF_001447785.1. Classification (NCBI taxonomy): domain Eukaryota; kingdom Metazoa; phylum Chordata; class Lepidosauria; order Squamata; family Gekkonidae; genus Gekko; species Gekko japonicus. Next base: position 14,028 of record NW_015170450.1, read on the forward strand.
TTGCTAGTAGTTCCCCCACTGTAAAGACATTCTGAGGCCATTTCTTGGTATGCAAGTCCTATTCCCAAAAATATTTCATATGCAAGTGACAATCTTTTGCTGTGTATTGGAACAAGATCAAACCAGAAGATTCTATTGAACAAGAAATTTTATTGTGTGCATAACTATGACTATGGTCAGTGTTCCCAAGTGGTGCAATCACTTTTACATCTCTCACCAGGTCTTGGGTATTACTTAGGACCAAATCCAGGATCACCTCTCCCCTAGTAGGTTCTGTGACCATCTGCTCCAAAGCACAGTCATTGAGGGTGTATAGAAACTCAATCTCTTTTTTCTCCGACTAGAACACATACTGACCCAATCAATGTGTGGGTAGTTAAAGTCACCTATTACAACATAGCTATTTTGTCTGGGTTTATTCAGGTTTGTAGAAAGATCTGTTCTGTCTGTTCGTGCTTTCAGTCCCCAGATTTATGTATCCACAGATTTGGCCATGTTAAGAATTAGATATATTGATGACCTGGTAAACATATAAAAGAACTGAACAAAAAGTTACAGATGCTGACTATTCACCCAGTAGGTCCATCAGTGCAGTGGCTGTTAGCCACAAGGTATAGATAGGAACTCTCAGGCTGGGGCAAGTGATGCTCTGTATTCTTGGTGCTTGGGGGGGGCCAACAGTGGGAGGGCTTCTAGTGTCCTGGCCCCACTTCTGGACCTCCTGATGGCACCTGGTATTTTTGGCCACTGTGTGAACAGAGTGTTGGACTGGATGGGCCATTGGTCTGATCCAACATTGGCTTCTCTTGTGTTCTTATGTTCCAGTTTGCAGAACAAAATTGAAATCCTTTAAAAAAAGAAGAAGAATTATCCCCACCCACACAATAATGGAAGACATGCCTGTACCTTTAAGAGACAAATGCCCTCAGTGGCCACTGCTAGGCAACCATATAGTATTGCCAGCCAGTTCCAGCTTTGGTTTGCGTACGTTAAAGGGAGGGGGAGGGCAGGGCCTTTTGCAGTGTGGTTTCGGCCTTCAAGGGAGGATACACTGAGGCCAGACCTCACAACAACTACTGAGCAACTTGATACCCAATGAATTGCATGAGTCACCCCGGACTGGCTGCTCACTACTGTTCAATATCAGCCATCCCTCAAAAGGGAAACTGAGGTGCCTTCCAGAAGTCCTTGCAGGTTTCCCTCCATGCAACTGGGCCTGTCCCAGTGGCTGATACTATGCAATAAGGCCAGTTTTCCTGGGTATGGGCTGTCAGGGGGAAGGAAAGAGGGAAAGCTGAAGGCAGACAAAGATAGGTTGGCTGGTGAGGAGGAAAGAGAGAAAGAAGTAGGGAAAAAAGAAAAGAGGCTACAAGGCTGCCAGGGGAAGGAAAGCAGTGGGAGAGGAAAATAAGATACCCATGCAACTCCTATCAGGTCCCCTCCATGTGTGTAAAAAAGGTAAAGGTTCCCTTGGTCGAAAGCCAGTCGAATCCGAATCTCCGTTTCAAAGCCGAAGAGCCAGCGCTGTCCGAAGACGTTTCCGTGGTCATGTGGCCGGCATGACTAAACACCAAGTTGCACGGAACGCTGTTACCTTCCCACTGAAGTGGTACCTATTTATCTACTTGCAATTTCTTGCTTTCGAACTGCTAAGTTGGCAGGAGTCCATGTGTGTATGTGTATATAAAATAAACAAATTCCATGGTAATCAGTAGTGATCCCACCTTTCCATTAATACTACTTTGTTAAGAGAATTCACATTTGTAGCCCTCTTGAAGAGATAAAGCTAACTGATAATAGAGAAGTCAATGCTCTCCAGGCATACATTGATATTCTGGTCCAGTTGGATCTAGTTTTTGCCCCGGGTTGGACTGTGTATGACCTCAATGTTACAACAAGATGGATTTATCTGTGCCTGGTTTTGTTCTCAGGCTAAAGTTTCCAGCTCTTTTACTGAAGGTGTGCTGCTTATGAATTGTTGATGTCGACACTGTTCGAACATGATTCTTTTTAGGTTAGAAACAGCACATGGAAGATAGACTACATACTTGGGTCCCAGGCACAGTTGTGAACTGGGTTTATGATGTCCCCTAGGGGTGTTAGATATAGAGAGGACATATAGTTGCTTATGCCAGTTTGGTGTGGTGGTTAAGTCTAGTCTGGGAGAACTGGGTTTGATTCCCCACTCCTCCACTTGCACCTGCTGGATGACCTTGGGCAAGCCGTAGTTCTGATAAGAGCTGTTCTTGAAAAAGAGTGGTTTCTGTCAGAGCTCTCTCAGCCCCACGTACCTCACAGGCAGGGCCGGCTCACTCACTAGGCGAACTAGGTGACCGCCTAGAGTGGGACATCCCTTAGGGGCACCAAACTGCACCTGGCCCCGTACTCTGGGAGTTTCTTGATTATTTGTGTTTTTCATTCTTCCTAAAATGCATTTATTTTTAAAAATTGGTGGGCGCACGGGGGGGGGGGCAGAAGGGATCCTTGCCTAGGCTGAAAAATAAGCTGGAGCCGGCCCTGCTCACAGGGTGCCTGTTGTGGGGAGGGGAAAGGAAAGGAGTTTGTAAGCTGCTCTGAGACACCTTTGGGTAGTGAAGGGTGGGGTATAAATCCAATCTCTTTTTCTTTTATGGATCCTTTTAAAAAAAACTGTGGCAAACAGTTCCAGCAGAATCTAATCCCCAAAATTTTCAGGTATGATCTACTTAAACCTGGCAGAATTCTGCCGAATCTGCACTAAATAATTGTAGTGGGAATCAGGAGAAAAAACAGGTAAAATGCTAGTAAGTAGTTTAAAACAGATTCAAAACACAAGCATTATTTCTGGCATTCTGGGAACAAGCAAGACACTACATAGGAAGACACCAGAAGTTAAATGTTTTGTAAATTTCTTTTTAAAATGTGTTCAAGAGACACTAGTATTCAGGCAGATAAAATTAAATATTTTATGGAAGCTATCCAACTGCTACAAATTTTAAAAGGAATGGACATCAGTTTTGGTGGCCCCAATCTGCTTCTGAAGTAGGAAACACAATTAAATAGATAAAATAGGGTAAAGCACCTGGACCGGATGGCTACCTAGTTGAATTACACAGATGCATATTTCCCAACAGCAAATTAGTCCAAATGTTGCACATTCAGACTGACGAAACAAGGAAAGGAATAGAACTTTCCCTAACTATGAAGCAAATATCTCACTTATTATTAAACCTGGTACAGGCCCATGGCAATCTGAGGATTATTGTTTCATGTCTCATATAAATGCAGATGTCTACAACATTAGCAAGTCATCTTAGTGCCTATATTTCTACTCCTTTGCTTTTTTGTTCTCATTGTTGTTCAGTTGCACGGTTAAGTCCGACACTTTGCGACCCCATGGACCACACCACACTAGGCCCTCCTGTCTTACACCATCTGCTGGAGCACCCTTCACTTAATAGGTACTGTACCTTATCTGTTTACTTTATTAGTAGTCTGATTTTTTCACTGAAACTCAAGGTGGATTACACAGGGTAAATTGATGCAATCAATAGGATGAAGCATCTAACAAGACATGCAATAGGACTAGGATTACAGAAATTTGAAACAACGTTTTGTGATATGTTAAATGATGGCAGAAAATGGTATTACGGCCCCGGTCACACGAGCAGGAAAATCCGCACTGGAAGGGAAGCATTTTAGAAGCGGAGCAAAAAGAAGTGCGGGAGTGCGATCTTATGGTTCCCCGCGGCTCTGTCCTCAGGCCGTCGGCAGCCGATCACACCAGGGAGGCAACAGCATAGTCCCAGCGAGGCAACACGGCAGTACTGCGTCACTGCGCATGCGCGGGTCGCGGACGGCTGCTGGATGCCACGGGCTACCGGCGTGTCTCCGATCAGACGCACGCCCGTGTCGCGCCTTTACCGGAAGCTACTACCTTTTCCCCAGTGCTTCCCCAGTGCTTTTCCCCAGGGAAATCTGCTTCTTCGGGCTGATGGTACGGGTTGGAGACGGGTGCGCTACGCTTCCCAGATGTGTGGTATGATCGCACCCATTTGATGCACCCTCAATCCATCCCTTTCGCGGGGCAAATCCTCAGTGTGACCAGGCCCTACATGCAGCAAACAGATAATACATAGTATATGTAGTAGTATAGTTCACAGCCATATTACCTTTATAGAAGTTCCTTCTTGTACCATTCTTTTGTAATATAGCCCTATTAACGTTATAAAATCCCTTCCTGAACAATTCTGTTTTACATACTTTGTGGAATGACAGAAGCACGGGAGCCTTCCTGACCGCTTCATTTTGGCCATTCGGCAAGTGGCGGCCACAACAGAGAGTACACAGTTGCCCATTTGAAGTGTGGCACCCACAGAAGACCATGATCAAATGAGTGAAGCTGTTATGATGGAGCACAGCAGGAGAGGCGGTCCTGCAGACATGAGGGTCTAAGGCCATGAAAAGCTTTCTATGTGAAACCAGTACTTTGAACTCAATCCAGTAACTGATGGGTAGGGATGGGCACAAACTGGGGAAATGAGGTTTGGTTCATGGTTTGTGGTGTGCCTGGTTCATGAATCACAAACTGTCACAAACTTCTAAAAGCCAAATTAACTGGCTCATTTTGTGAGGTTCATGGTGCAGTAGAAAGACTCCCCAGTGTGCTAGAGATATCAATCTCACAGAGCATATCTGACTGACTCTTCTTTACTGGCTATCCATGTTCGGTGAGGATTGGATTTACGGGGTCCAAGTTGCAGCCACCCAAAGAAGATACCCCCCCAGCAAAGTGTTTTCTGGGGAAATGACAGCTGACAGGCAGTCATTTTGACAGGAACAGGTTCAGGAGGTTCAGGAGTATAATAAAGGACATGCAAGAAAGGAACACCAAGAAAGGGGGGGAATCCTCTTGAAACTGACATCACTAGTTTAAAACTGACCACAGTGTTTCCAAGGCTGGAGAATTCTGCCCCTCCCCCATTACTTTGAAGTTTCATAAATACTTTGTTTGTGTGGAGACAGTCTGCCTGGAAATATTTCCATCCACAAATCAGCACAAACCTCCAGAAATAGCTTGAAAATTCATGGAAAGTTTGTGCCAGTCAACCTGCCATGAACTTCACCTTGCAAACCACGAACCGGCCAAAATTTATCAAGAACATTTATTTATTTATTTATTTTATTTATACCCCGCCCTCCCGGCGCGTGGGCTCAGGGTGGCTTACAATGTACGGGTGCAATACAACACGGTAGTTCCACAGTAAGGCACGCAGTGCAATAAAAACACAATAAAACATTTCAAAACAGTTAATACAGTTAAATACAGTGGGCAATGCCCAAGGATCCCGCGTGACTGACCCCCTCTCTCCCTATTGCACATACCTTTGAGTCAAAAAGTCAAAAAGTCAAAAAGGGAGGATGCTGTGGCCCCGGTGTTTGTTGGCCAATCAGCCTCATCCAGCGGTGCTGCTGAGCAGGCCCCTGTTGGTGGTAGTAGTGGCGGCAGCGGCTCCTATTCAAAAGCCTGGTGGGAGAGCTCCATCTTACAGGCCCTGCGGAACTGTAACAGGTCCTGCAGGGCCCTTATCTCCTCCGGGAGCTCATTCCACCAGATAGGAGCCACCACCGAAAAGGACCTGGCCCTTGTGGCAGCAAGCCTGGCCTCTTTAGGGCCCGGGGTCACAAGACGATGTTGAGACCCCGACCGAAGTGCTCTCTGGGACCTATGAAGGGAAAGGTGGTCCCTCAGGTATGCCGGACCCTGGCCATGTAGGGCTTTAAAGGTAAGCACCAGCACTTTGAAGTGGATCCGGAATGCTATAGACAGCCAGTGCAGCGCTTTCAGCACAGGCTGGATGTGGTCCCACTTCGAGACACCAGCAACCAGCCTGGCCGCCACATTCTGCACTAGTTGCAGCCTCCGAATTAGCGACAAAGGCAGTCCCATGTAAAGAGCGTTGCAGTAGTCTAGCCTTGAGGGGACTGTCGTGTGGATCACTGTAGCTAGGTCTTCACGGCTGAGGATGGGGACCAACTGCTGCACCAGCCGAAGGTGGTAGAAGGCTGCTTTGGCAGTGGCTGCCACCTGGGCCTCCATCGTTAAGGTGGAGTCCAGGAGCACTCCCAAACTCCTAACCTCCGAAGCTGGCACTAAAGGCGCTCCATCGAAGGTCGGGAGCGGGAGCCCCAATCCCATCCCGTTCCGACCCAGGCACAGGACCTCCGTCTTCGCCAGGTTCAGCTTCAGCCGACTCAGCCTAAGCCATCCAGATACAGCCTGCGACGCCAGATGCAGATCTTCTGGATCGGAGTCCGACTGGCCACCCAACATCAGATAGAGCTGGGTGTCATCAGCATATTGATGACACCCAAGCCCATGCCTCCGGACAATATGGGCGAGGGGGCGCATATAGATGTTAAATAGCATCGGGGAGAGAACTGCCCCCTGAGGCACCCCGCATTCAAGCAGGTGCCTCTGGGTCCGTTGCTCCCCTAATTCCACCTTCTGTCCCCAACCTTGGAGAAAAGAGACAAGCCATTGAAGAGCGAGCCCCTGAATCCCCATGTCGGCAAGGCAGTGGGCAAGCAACTGGTGGTCGACCATGTCAAATGCGGCCGACAGGTCGAGCAACAACAGTGCCGCCACACCGCCTCAATCCAGATGTCTGTGGAGGTCGTCAGTAAGGGCAACCAGTACAGTCTCCGTTCCATGCCCAGGGCGAAAGCCGGACTGGAATGGGTCAAGGGCGGAAGTGTCATCTAGGAAGCCCTGCAGCTGTATCGCCACTGCCCTCTCAATCAATTTGCCCAAATAGGGCAAATTGGACACTGGCCGATAGCTGGCCAATTCCACCGGGTCCAGCGCTGGCTTTTTCAGGAGAGGGCGGACCATCGCTTCCTTGAGTGCCTCGGGGAACTGCCCCTCTGACAGGGACTTGTTGATAATCTCCCTCAAGGCACCTCGAAACCCCTTGTGGCCCGCTTTGATGAGCCAGGAAGGGCACGGATCCAGGCTGCAAGTGGTTGGGCGCACAGCTGCGAGCACCCCATCGACTTCCTCCAAGCTGAGTCGGTTAAAACCTTCCAACCCCGGCAGAGCCGTGCAAGGGGCCGCAAGTTTGCTTACTGTCTCAACTGTTGCGGGGATGTCACGGTGGAGCATCAAGACTTTATCCGCAAAATAGCTCGCAAAAGCCTCACAGCCAATATCCAATTCCCTACTGTTTTGTCTGCCCTGAGGCAGAGCTGTCAATGATCGAATCATCCTAAATAATTGGGCCGGGCGTGAGCTAGTGGACACAACCCTGGCTACGTAGAAATCTCTCTTCGCAGCCTTGACTGCCATCTCGTACGATCTCATAAACATCCTATAAGATGCTCTTGTAGCCTTGTCGTGAGCTCGGCGCCACCGTCTCTCTAACCATCTGAGCTCCTGTTTCATAAGCCGTAACCCCTGGGTATACCAGGGGACCAGCCTAGAGCGAGGGCACAGAGGGTGCCGGGGAGCTATCATGTCAATGGCCGTGGCAAATCAGCTATGCCAATCATCCACGAGCTCATCTAATGAACCGTCAGAGGGCATCGGATCCCACAGAGCCATCTGAAGCCGCGTCGGGTCCATCAGGCACCGCGGGTGAGCTAAAATCTGCTCACCGCCTAAACAGGGTCGGGGTGGGACATTTATGCGAGCCTTCAGGGCATAGTGGTCCAACCATGGTACCTCCATTGTGGTAATCCGGTCCACCGTACTCCCTGCCGCGAAGATCAGATCGAGCGTGTGCCCGGCCTGATGCGTGGGGGCCGATACCAATTGGGAGAGTCCCAGCAACGCCATGGATGACACCAGATCCGTAGCCCGACTCGAGGCTGAACACATGCAGTAGCCAAATCACTTGCTCAAAACTTTAATGCCAGTAGCTCACAAAGTAGAATTTTTGCTCACAGGACTCTACAGCTTAGAGGGAACATTGTCCGTGACCTCCACAACCGGGAGCGCCCTAAAGGAGTAAGCCTCTTGCACAAATATCACCACTCCTCCCCCCCGCCCCCTATTCTGTGATTGGTGTAGGACCGAAAACCCAGGCGGGGCAAGCTGGGAGAGAGCTACGGTCTCCCCGCTCCGCACCCAGGTCTCGGTCACGCAAGCCAGGTCCACCTGATGTTCTGTAATAAAGTCCCAAAGGACCGTAGTTTTATTATTAATGGACCTGGCATTGCACAACACCAATGTCGGAGGGGGGTTCCTAATCCGAGCCCCACTGCCGCCATCCTTCAGGATGGGTCTCAGGCTGGAAGGATGCTAAGCCCTTATGGTTCTCTGCACCCTTCCGTTACTCTGTGGCCTGGACCTACCGCTATACTTCGCTCTTCAAGAGAGCACCGGAATCTGCTGTATGGACATTGCTGCCACTGGCCGATCTACGCTGTCGCACCTGACCGTCTGGGCAGCTGATCAGCGGTTCTCCCAGCTCTCTTCCTGCCCTCACTTATGTGCAATATATTCAAGCCTTGCTAAGCAGTATTGCAATTGCACTCACTATCCTAAAAAACAAGAGACCTGGCCCCTTACACACCCTCACTCAGCAATCTTATGTCCAGTCTCTCTCCCGCTCTCCTAGTAATGCTCGCAGGCTACACACCATTCACGCATGCATCCACTCATCCGTTCATCCACTCTTGCTGGCAACGCTTATAGAATCGTCCTTTTGGTCAAGGTTGAGGTTAAGACCGCTGCCTTCGCAGGCAGCGGATAGGAACCACTCTCTAGTTCTCCACTTCTTCGAAGTAGTCTAGCCAGCCTCCTCTCCCCGCCAGCCATTTGCGTTGTTCCCGGTGATGGGGGGGGGGATCCCAAGGTCCCACTCCAAGCTCCCTCCCATCGCCGCCGCGGAGCAATTGCCGGGCTCTCCGATAGCTGCCTCCTTACCCGGAGGCCGCTCCTCGCTGTTCCCACCGGTCCGGCGATAATCCCATCCAACGGCAGTCCAACGGCAGTCACAATCGCAAAGTACCCCTCCCCTGTAGGCCGCTCCCCGGCGGCGCTCCCAGTAGGCCACGGAGGGTTTATAAGCCAATTTGTGCCCATCCCTACTGATGGGCAGCCAAAGAGAGATTGCAGAATGGGTGTGATATGTATACTCTGCCTACTTCCTCATAATAACTGAGCTGTAGCATTCTGTACCAAGTTGACGCATGTAGCCTTGGGTCTTACAATAGCCTTGAATGGTACAGACATCTTTGTCTGCTAGTCAGCTAGCGGAGGAAGGGTTTCCTGTATTTAGTCATTGCTTGGTGCAGAGAAGGTCTTTGACAGAATCTATTAGTATCTTCTGTATCCTGTTCATACAGCTGATAGGCCTGCCTCCAGGATTATCCCATACAGAACCCAGGACACATGTGATCATTAATGGGTATTACTTGGAGCTACTTGCTATAAGCAGGGGAACTAAGAATGGTTGTCCCTTGCACTCCAACTACTTAACCTTGCTCTTGCACCATTTGCTTACACAATTCATCAGGATAAAACCATTAAGGGAATACAGATAGGAAAATCAGAAGTCACATTTGGGTTATACACAGACAATGCATTGTTATATTAAGAAGATCTGGATCAAACAGTCCCCATATTAATGGATCTTATTTCTAAATGTGGAAACACTTGGGATATACAATTAACTGGGAGAAATTAAAAAAAACAAAAAACAATGCCAACTGGAGATGTTAATGTAAGCCCATTAGCATTGCACTGGCATTTAAGTGGACCACAGAGCAGTCTTAAATATTTAGGGTTATTAGGTCCTAGAAGCAGCATTGCCTGAAAAACACTGAAATAAGAACATTTGGACTTTTTAATGTAGAGACCTATTGTCAGTTCTTTTTAGTAGCACATGAACATATCGGCAAGAGCCCCCTTCAAATTCAGGTTATCTTTTATGACCATTGTGGTGGAATGGGCCTGTTCTGGTCTGATCCAGCAGAGTTCTACTTCTGTTCTTATGTTCTTAACTAGGATTGTGAAAAAAAGTGTTTTTTTAACCAATTTGGGTCTATTGGACCCGAAAAATATCAGTTCTCCTGAATATTCAGGAATACCAGTATCAATATCATACTGGTATTCAGATAAATATCTGGGAAACCCAAAGTTATTCAGCACCATTATACCCTATGGGGACCATCTCCATAGGGTATAATGGAGAATTTAACTTGCTAAGTTGGGTGGCTGTCAGTGAACTGAACACATTTAAACTTTAAAGGTTTTCAGTTTGCTCGCTGAGTCATGCCACCATGGCGGCCTGACTCACAAGTGAAGTGAAAGCATTTAAAGCAAAACTCAGCAAGCGAACTGAAGGCATTTAATGTTTAACTGCATTCAGATCCCTTGCTGAGTCATGCCGCCACTGCAGCCTGACTTATTCAGTGAACGGAACACATTTAGCCACACTGAACAAAAGCCAATAAAAGCTGACTAATATCGACTTTTATTTGGGTTTTGGCTATTATAAGGTATTTTTCAGGTATTTATTCAGCACCGAGCACCCACCCCAGTCTTAACCATTGAATGGTAAGTAGAGTGTTATATATAATTTTGTCCTTGGTACTTGCCTTGGTTATGTGTAATATAGTTTTGAATTAATATATTATTAATGTGTATGTCTTACTGCTGATTAGTATTTTGTAATTTGAGTAAAAATATGAACACATGAAGATGCCTTCTAGTGATTCAGACCATTGGTCTATAAAGATCAGTATTGCCTACTCAGACTGGCCACAACTCTCCACATTGCCTTATACCTGCTCCTTTTAATTAAGGATACCCGAGATCAAACCTGGAACTTTCTTCATGCAAAGAATGAAACCATCACTGAGTCATCTCATATCATCCAAAGCCATTTGCTATATATGCTTTTATTTATACCTCTTCAGTTCCTCAGGTTCCACTTCTACCTCCCTTTAGCATTGCCCTTCCAATCTGAAACTTTAATTGAGGTTCCTCTTTAACAATCAATCAATCAATCACTTCATTGCAAGAGTCAGTGACCAGCAGTACAGTTTGACTAAGAAATAATAACAATAATAACAATAATAACAATAATAACAATAATAATAATAATAATAATAATAATAATAATAATAATAATAATAATAATATACTTTATTG
>NW_015170450.1:25233-37091 GCF_001447785.1 Gekko japonicus
CTCTCGAATAAAAACTGCTTTTTAATCTGTTTGTCCTTGTTTTAATTGTCCTATATCTTCTACCCGAAGGCAGCAGTTCAAACAGGGAGTGTTCAGGGTGTGACAAATCCTGCAAAATGTTCTTCGCTTTTTTCAAGCATCGAGAACTATACAATTCCTCCATGAATGGGAGAGGACAGCCAATAATCTTCTGGGCTGTGATGATAACTCTCTGGAGTGCTTTCCTATCCACAGCCATACAACTGGCAAACCAGGCACAGACGCAGTATGTTAAAATGCTCTCTATTGAGCAACGATAGAAAGACATCAGTATTTTCTCACTCAAGTTATTTTTCTTTAAAAGTCTGAGAAAAAAGAGCCTCTGCTGGGCCTTCTTCACCAGAGCAGTGGTGTTAGCGCTCCAGGTCAAGTTCTGCTCAATAATCACTCCCAAAAACTTAAAAGTAGCCACCCTCTCCACACGTTCTCCACCAATAAACAGTGGCTGGATGTCCGTTTTGTTCCTCCTATAGTCCACTACCAATTCCTTGGTCTTGGTGGTGTTGAGGATCAAATTATTTTCCCTGCACCAAACACAAAGCCGTTCCACCTCGTCCCGATAAGCAGACTCATCATTCCCAGAGATGAGCCCCACCACAGTGGTGTCATCAGCAAACTTGATGATGGTGTTACTGGGGTGGGTGGGGGTACAATCCTGTGTGTAGAGGGTATAGAGCAAGGGGCTCAACACACAGCCTTGTGGAGAACCGGTATTAAGGGTAAGGGCTGTGGACCTCCTTAACACAAAGTTCTGTGGAAGGTGATTCAAAGAATCTACTATAGAGGAGGTAATGTGCCACAATATGAATGCTCTGTGGTTTAAATATTTTGTTCCTACAGATCACTTTTCAGGGCCTCATTGGGGTCGATGATTGGATATGCATGCGGACAGCTTTGAGGAATTAAATCTGGCCCCAATCTTCATCACATGATGTGCTATGATTCTATCCCCCAGCACCAACACAACACTTTCCTGTTTATCCCTATGAATCATCACTGAATTTTCTCCTCTTACTGAAAAATAAATATTTCTAGCAAGAAGAGGAGGGATGGGAACCTGTATTAGTGGGAATCAGAACAGATAGCATCTCTCAGAGTGCCATGATCACCCATTAAGGATATAACTTGTAAATTGCCCCAACCTAAGCACTGAAACCATTGGCTAAGGAGTTTCTGTGGTTACGGTTAGGTGTCAAATAGAATTAAAGACCTTCTAAAGAGAAATAAGAGATGCCAGAAGTAGTAACTCCTTCCTAGCAAGAATTTGTACAATTCCAAGCTACTCTCAGGCCCTGGTCACATGGGCCAGATAACGCTGGGGGGGCGTGGCTATTTGTGCCACCACAATTTAATCCGCCACAACCTGATCCAATGCCACGGCAGTGGACTGGGGTTGTTTCTGGCAGCGTGTGTTTCCGGCGTGCTTCAACACAGCAAGAGGAGCACGCTGGAATGATCAGATGGAAGAAGTCTGTCTGCGGTCCGCCGCAAGCGTTTGATTGTGGACTTTCACAGGTACCTTTTAACTCCAGGTCTTCGGCCAGCTGAGATGGGTTGGCTATGGGTGTGCGACGCTTGCCAGATGTGCCCATTTGATCGTGCCCATAAAACCCGCCCGGCATCCGTGAGTATCCTGCGGCAATTTCTGCATGTGATCGGGACCTCAGAATCGTTTTCATAGGGCAATAGGTATTCCAAGGATACTTATGGAATGTTTATGAAACTCCATTCCATTGCTTGCTTGCTTTCCCCTCCTATTTCTTTTCTTTTCTTTTTTTAAACTGCCCCGAAAGGCAGAATTTTATTGCAATTTTTCACATGTTTTACACAAACAAACACAAAATAAACATATAAACATACATACATACACACATATATGGGGGTTATCATTCTTTTTAACAACATTATGCTTATGCCTAATCCACCTTAATCTCTATTCTTGTATATTGTGATGAGTAACCATCCACTCTATCTCAATCGAGTATGTTCTTTCTAATAAAACAAATAGTCTGACCATTATAAACTTGCCTACATGTGATTATCATACTAATTATAAAACCGTGTCCAAGTATTCTGGAATGTAGAGTCTGTTAAACCTTTTATCAAAGTTTATCAAGGTATCCTATTTCTCAAAACGTAAAATTATAAATATCTCTTTTCAAGACATTCACAGTTTTATGGGATAAAGCGGGATGCACATATTTTAGGCAACAGCGATTGCTTTAAACGTTTGCCAAATCTGGCTATGAGTCCATAAAACAAATCCATTGAACAGTCAGTTCAACATTTCCTGGCACTCCTAAGTAGCACACTAACAATTTCAAACAAAGGAAGCTTTATAATGAATGCAACTTGTACAGATATCGGTGTTCAGATCCAAATGTCAGCTCAAACAGTTGTATTAAAAATACTTGTTAAAACGTAAGAAGAACATAGAAGTATTTGAGGCTTAGTGGAAGCTTATTAGCTTGGCTGCGGATCCAGTCAGGTTTTCTGTCTTCAGATGGGGAGCCCTGTTTGTGTCTGGTGCCTGAGCGAGCCAAGGGAAGGATAGAGTGAGTCCTTGATACAGTCAAGCCTGGCATCTTTGGTCAGGTCTCCACCTGAGCTATCCAAGCAGTCTCTTGGAGTGGAACAATTTGGTGGGCACCATCATACCATTGGGGCTAAGCTTGCCCCTGGCTACTGGCAGCATGGGAAGAGCCAATGGACATAGCCTATACTTGTTGTTGACTTTCAGGCCCATAACATCAGGCCTTTGTATTACTGCGAGTGTCGTAGGGGCTAGAACCTAGTGTCTCTGTCCCTGAGATGTTGTTGACTTCCAGGCCTATAACACTGGGCTAGGGTTGCCAGGTGCCTACCTTCTGCCAGCGGGGAGATGGAGCTTCCCTTCCTGGATCTTGGAAGTGACATCACTGCACTAGGCACATTGCCAGGGGGACACTCTAGCATTTGACTGGAAACTCTATGGTACCATAGAGTGCTTTTTTTGGGCTGAGTGCTAGAGCGTCTCCCCAGTGAAGTGCCTGGCATGATGACGTTACCTCCGGGAAGGAAGGAAGGAAGGAAGGAAGGAAGGAAGGAAGGAAGGAAGGAAGGAATTCCAATCATTTTAAAACATTTTTTTAAAGGCAGGGTGGTGGCGCTGTAGTTGACCAATTCTTCACTGAGCAACGGGGTTCGAGTAGGTGACCTCTAGGAACCCTTCTAGTTCTGTGTCAAGAAACTTGTCTCCTTTAAGAGAGGGGTTTTTTTCTGCCTAAGTTTTAGCTTTCTTGTCTACAGAAGTCATCACCCCCACTTGTTCTCAGAATTGTTGCTTAGGCTGGCAGAAGTGATTCACTTGCAGCAGCTGAGAACTGTCTTCTAAAGTGGTTGACGGTTTGCAGTTTAGAGCTCTATCCTGGTAACTGCTTTCTATTGGCTAAGTGGCTTTTCTTTCTGCATTGAGAGCTTCAGCCCCATGGGGGGGAGTTGCCCCACAAGCCACAAAATCCTCGCTACGAGCCTGCCCCTCTTCAGGGATAGCATGTCAAGTCTTGAATCTGGTCATCATTCTGCCACTCATTGTCTTAAGGCCAGCCAAACCAGAGGGCAGGGGTCGGAAAAGAGGCAGGGGTTTTCTACTTCATTGATCTAACTGACCATTTCTCCCTTCCAACAGAGACTGAAGCTACAGTCTGTAAAAAACCAGCTCTCATCGCAACTGAGGTAGCTTCAATGGTTTTAGGAGGAGGTTGCACATTAACAGCAGAGGTACAACAGTGAAAATGACATAGTAAAAAATTGGTTGTGCTATCTGTTCTCATGCTAGGAAGCAGCTGTAGATCCTCTGGCAGACCAGAACACCCACCTTCAAGCATCCCCTCAGCTGTGAAGTTGGTTTGGTTGCCTGATGATGCCCTGTCAGTTTTCTACCCCTCCTCATCCTAACTTATCACTCCATTTTTGCTGGATGCGTAAAATGGCCTCCATGACAACCATGAGCCTGCCCCAAGTGACTACTGGCCCACATATTTATCAAGGCACAGACTGGATTTTATCTACCACACTGTGGGGGTGGATGATCTGGAAGTGGAGGAGTTGAATCTTACTCCCTTGTCATGGACAAATCCAGGGGTCATTTCGTAGAAAAAGAGGTGCAGGAGCTTATTAGCATAACTCATTTGCATAACTCATTTGCATATGTCATGCCCCCTGACATCACTGGAAGTGTGTCAAAAGGCAACACCCACCACTCAGGCTCCACTGGACTGTTTTGGATTGCTAGCTATTTGGGGGGGGGGTGAACGTGCCGATCTGTCCTTACAGAGGAGGGAGAGCTTGTACCTGAATAAAACTTGGTCTTAAAGGTGCCACTGGACTGGGCAGAACCAAACAATCCCCTGGTCACGGGGGAGTTGAAGGCGATGAAACTGGAGGGACAACAGCTAAAGTGACACCGGCAGAAAACTCGGAGCAAGACGGATTGAACATGGCACGGGGAAAAACAGTTTTATGGGTGATTGTGGATCTCTTCACCGAGCAAGACCATTTTGTCCTGTTTAAGTCTCTTCCTATGGCACGCCTCCTGGCCAAGGCGTTCCTCCAACATATTTTCAGGCTACACACTTTGCCCTGCAAAATAATCTCTGACCGTGGAACGCAGTTTATTTCCAAATTCTGGAAAGAACTCATGGAGTTATTGGGGTTGGAGCAGGGACTGAGCAGTGCTTACCACCTAGGAACTGATGGGCAAACTGAACGGATGAATCAAACCTTGGAACGGTACCTCCGTTGTTTCACCAACTACCAACAAGATGATTGGGAGAGGCTCCTCCCTTTTGCTGAATTCTGTTATAATAATGCATGCCACTCGTCTATGGGGGTCTCCCCATTCATGGCCCTCTATGGATATGAGGCCCCACCCCTCTCTTTCTTAACAGACGCTCCCTTACCAGTGGGAGATGCTGGGGACTGGTGCCAGCATTTGCGGAATGCTTGGTCACTTCTGTGTAAAACTTTAGATAGGGCCAAAGACACCTACAAAACGCAGACTGACAAGAAGCGGTCTGCGGGCTGGGACATCCAACCGGGGGAAACGGTCTATGTTTCCACTAAGAACATCTGGGGTCTTCACCCTACTCGTAAATTGGGGTGGAAGTTCTTCGGACCTTTTCAGGTGTTACGTAAGATCAATGATGTGACTGTTGAACTGGACTTGCCTAAAACTTAAAGTTCTTGCATCCAATTTTCCATTTCAGCCTCTTAAAACGTGATCCTGGGCTGAATGTTTGAAGACCCCAACAAGCAAGGCGAACCACATTTTGAAGTTGCTGATATATTGGACTCTCAGCTTAGGTGTAATAAGTTGTACTATTTTGGTGGAATGGGTTGACTTTGGGCCGCAACATCGTGAGTGGGTGGAGGTGGGTCACATCAAAGCCGCTCAGCTCTTGCACAATTTCCATTGTTGTTTTCTGGACAAACCAAGGGGGAAGGGTTTTGGGAGAGCAGGATGTCAGTTAACACTGCCATTCCCTGGAATGTGTGGAGGGAAGTTCCTTCCTGCCTGGTACACTAACAATATCTCCTGTTTGGGTTGCTATCTGCTTTGCTTTGACCTTGAGGTTCCAGCTGCTCCTGACTTGCTGGGAATAATTGTTCCCTATCTAGCTCTCTCTCTCTTTGCTCCTGCACGTGTGCAAATTGCTTATTGGCTTATGCTTGTAATGGGGGGGGGTGTTTGAACTTTGGGTAACCTAATGCCTTACCAATAAACAGAATACTTCTTACAAAGTGCTGTGTGGTGTGATCTATCGACTCCTGACACCAGCATGAACTCAGCAGACCGAGGAATTGGCTCACATCTGATCATCACTTTTCACTGTCGTAAGTTAGGCAGTTGAACGTGTTCGCGATGAAAGCTGCAGCATCCCTATTTATAGCCTGCCTTACTGAGACTCAAGGTAGATTGCACAGTAAAACTCCAAACAAATAATAAAAATATCCCTTTGGGGGTTTTAAAAAAACAACAACAACACAACAAACTCCAAACAAAGAACTCAACATCAGAGATTTTTTTCTGGGGGAATGCACCAGAATGGGGTTCCGGAACCTCTTCAACCAAATTCTTTTAAAAATGTTTTAAAATTCATGAGTTTTCAGTATACAGATTGAAAACTTCATTTCCCTCTTGAGAGTTCTGGCACACACACACACCCCGCCCAGCCCTGCATGACATATTCAGCAAAAAAATTCAATAGAAGTTGGATCACAAATAGAAATAATGCAAAAAAGTATCAGATATATTTACGACATAAACAACACAAAAATGTAATAACAAAAGCAGAAAGCAAGGCAATAAGAGCAAGATAATTTTATTTTTATTTATTATTTCAATTTCTATACCGCTCCATCCCGGAGGCTCTGAGCAGATTACATGGAGATTTATATACTTCCTAGCTAGGGCCACACTGAATGAGGGGTGTGTGTGTGCCTACCAGGCATCCTGCCAGCTTGTTGTTCTTCTGTGGCTCTTCTTTCTCTTTTCCCTTCTGTTACGGGGTGTCTCGGCATGGTCCGGCTTGGCGTGGTGTTTTTCCGGCATGGTCTGGATAATGGAAACAAACCTGAGGAATAGTCTGCAACCATGTTCCTTTAATAAAAGTGTCCTCCATTCTGTTAGACTACAGCCTTAATTCTGTTTATAAAAATGATCCCCTGAACAGTTTGGCATCTTTGTGGGCTCAGAGAGGGCCCCATGCATACCTGTATTTGAGGTACCAGAGAGAGCCAGTTTGGTGCAGAGGTTAAGTTCGCGGACTCTAATCTGGGAGAACCGGGTTTGATTCCCCATGCCTCCACTCGCAGCTGCTGGATGACCTTGGGGAAGTCACAGTTCCCTCAGTGCTGTTCTCTGAAGAGCAGCTCTCAAAAAGAGCACTGTAAGCCCTACCTACCTCACAGGGTGTCTGTTTTGGGGAGGGAAAAGGAAAGGAGTTTGTAAACTGCACTGAGACTTTGAGTGAAGGGCGGGGTATAAATCCAATCTCCTCCTCCTCCACCTCCTTCTTGAACACTCTGCAGCCTATAACTGAATGAATCCATCAGCTGACAACCAGATGGAAAGGGAGGGGCCATGGTCAGGAACATCTAGAAGTTACATCACTGAGCTGATGTGATGCTCTAGGATTCACCCAAAACACTATGTCAAAACCATAAAGTTTGGGACAAATCCTAGAGAGTCACACCTGCATAGTGACATCCCCTCTGGTTATTCACTGTTGTAACACTGCTTTTCCTGGACATTTTTTCCCCTGCCACCCCACTGAGCAGTGACTGGCAGAGGCTGGGAAGTCTCTTGATGAAGCAGGAGACTTTGTCTCCCTCGTGCACATCATTGCACATTACCTTTAAGAAACGAATTAGACTTCCAGAAAAGAAAAGGATAGTTCCAAAGCAATGTTATAAAACAGGTCCTCGGTTTGCCAGTCACGTGGCAGACCCATCTCCTTTTCCCATTATATTTCATACTAGCCTTGAATGCTTTTTATTTGCTATTCTTGCTACTGTAAATGGAATTCATTAATCTGAAGCAAAAGTAATTATAAAGAAAGAACATAAAATATCAGATTATTAAGATGATATCTTTCGCTGTCTAGATGGGTTACTTCAATCCATTCATCACTGCACGGAAACAGTGAGTTGCTAAAGCCGGAGTGTGGCCAGAATATAAATCCGCAAATGCATATATAGTGATGCAACAGGTCACACAAAAGAAAGAAAATCCACTCGGGGAAGGTCTGAGTGTTTGTGCTGCTAGCGGCATTACTGGTGAAAAACCTTGAAAAGATTTTGAAACATTTAATAACGTTTCCCTCGCGCCCTGTGATCTTGAACTGAGTTTCATGCACAAGCCACATTTCTCCCAGTACACAACAGGGATATTTTTTCCCAGTAAGAAGAATTATTGCAAGGATGTCTAGAGCTGTAAGAAATCTTTTAAGAAGTAATATCAAAATGGGCTACATTTCTTTTTAAAAAATCAGATTTTTTTTTTTTAATGAGCTCAAGCCATGCTGGAATTGTTAACTCTCAGTGACAATAAGGGGTCATTTCCTGCAGGAGTGCACAGGAGCGGAGCTCCGGCAGTAAAGAACCCAGGGGGCAGGCACATGCAACAAGCCCCGCCCCCTGCTCCCAGCAGTCCTCAAGTCAGAGCAGGAAGCAGCCAGGTAAGCTGCAGAGCCCCTCACCCAGCCCCCTGGTCCAAAACAGTCCAGTGTCACCTTTAAGACCAGGTTTTATTTAGGTACAAGCTCTCCCTCCTCTGTGAGGACAGAACTGCACATCCCCCCCCCCCATAGCTAGCAATCCAAAACAGTCCAGTGGAGCCTGAGTGGTGGGTGTAGCCTTCTGACACACTTCCGGTGACGTCAGGGGGTGTGGCATATGCAAATAAGTTATGCTAATGAGTTATGCTAATGAGCTCCTGCACCTCTTTTTCTACGACATGACCCTTGGTGACAATGAATGAATTTATGATGTCATTGGAGTTCTTTGTTGAGACTTACTAGTTAAATAAGGGGTTTTGAACTAATTTGTTATGAGGGCATAACTGACATAAATGAGACCTTGTTGGGCCGGGCCATGTGTGTTATAAAAGGTAATGTCAGGTAGCAGAGACATAAACTTTATAAAGGACACAAACACAAAGGGTTTTTTTAACCTAAAATACTCTTGCAATATTTTGTTTATTTAACAGTGCATGATAACTGACACCTCTTGCTCTGAATTATTGCATCAAAATGCCTGGGCTGTTGCAATCTTGAGTATGCTGTTCAGGTGTGTATCTGTAAGCTGCAAACCTACGATGACACAGCAGCAGCAGAACTGGAAGAAGAAGCAGAAGACAGCCAGTTCCACTGCAGGCCTGATAGAAGCCCTCTGGGGGCCTGATGCGGCCCCCGGGTCACATGTTTAACACCCCTGACTTAGATGCTCTGTCTCCGTGCTTGTCTGTGAAGGCTACTGATCTTGAAGTCACTTCATCAATAAATGACAGTGACTGTGAGGTACAAAAGGTATGCAGTGCAATGTATCGGTAATGTGAAAGTGCGTGTCCAGTCACACAGGTGCAAAGAAATACAAGAGATCCCATGCTTGACAAGTAGGTTGCTTAGTTGTTTGACCATGACCTATGGAGATAGGCACCCAATATGTGTTTGAAAAAGATAGTCGAGTTTGTTATACTTTATTACCAAGGTACAACCTGGCCCTTCAACGCAATCAGCTAACGTGCAAATACAGAACTGAAAGACCACCTCCTCTGTAACCGACGTACCCCTTCCAGGGTGTGTGCTTTCAGTGCTGACTCCATCTTGGATAAGAAGAAGAAGAAGAGAAGAGATTGGATTTATACCTTGCCCTTCACTCGGAGTCTCAGAGTGGCTTACAGACTCCTTTCCCTTCCCCTCCCCACAACAGACACCCTGTGAGGTGGGTGGGGCTGAGAGAGCTCTGACACAAACTGCTCTTTTTCAAGGACAGCTGTGCCAGAGCTTGTGAATGACCCAAGGTCACATCAGCAGGTGCAAGTGGAGGAGTGGGGAATCGAACCCCGTTCTCCCAGATTAGAGTCCGCACACTTAACCACTACACCAAACTGGCAGCTGTTTTAGAAGCTACCACTGTCTCACATCACAGGAGTTAACAACATGGTTCTCTATAGTCAGGTTATACTAATGAGTGACAAAAACCTTAGGTGGAAGACCAGATATATACATGCCTGCCTATTGCTGCAAAGGTTCACAAAGTTGAGCACCCACCTCGGTCTATCGATATAATTTTGTCAGCAAATGCAAGTCCTCCTGAGTGCAAAATCTAATTACAGTCAAGCTGTCAGATGGGATTGATTACTTTTACTGACCTTGCCTGAATGTCTTCTATTGGCCTCCCCGGGGCACGGATGATGCTTCTACCCATGCAAAGTTTTCTTGTTCACCCAGGAGATTCCCTTGCTTGAATGCAATCACCTTTCCGTTGCCCTTCTGGGGAAACCCACTATTTATTTGTTTGTTTGTTTGTTTGTTAAATTCAACTTGTTGGGCCACCCTTCCCTGCAAGCAGGGCTCAGGGCGGCTTAGTAAAGTAAAGGTAAAGGTTCCCTTGCTTGAAAGCCAGTCGAATCCGACTCTAGGGTTGCTCATCTCCGTTTCAAAGCCGAAGAGCCAGCGCTGTCCGAAGACATTTCCGTGGTCATGTGGCCGGCATGACTAAACACCAAGGCACACGGAACGCTGTTACCTTCCCACCGAAGTGGTACCTATTTATCTACTTGCAATTTCTTGCTTTTGAACTGCTAGGTTGGCAGGAGCTGGAACTAGAGACGGGAGCTCACTCCATCATGCGGCACCCGGGTCTCGAACTGCTGAACTACTGACCTTCCACAGCCTGCAGTTCAGTGTCTTAACCACTTGAGCTTACATTAGAGCAAACACAATAATAGTCAATTTAATTCACATTAAAAGCTGCTACAAACAACATATGACTCAAGCAATACATTACATTGTCTAAGAGGATGAGAAAATTCTGTTCCTACCAACCCCCTGGTTGAAGGGGGTATGAAGGGCTGAGTAGGAGGGTATGAGGATGCCAATCATCACTGTCCTCAACCGAAGGCCTGGTGGAACATCTGTGCCTCACAGGCCCTATGGAAAGGTGATAGATCCCACAGGGCATGGATATTCTCCGGCAGATAGTTCTACCAGGCAGTCAAAGCTAGGAAATCCATACAGTCCCGTCCCGGACTCACCCTGAATTCCTGTATTTGACAATAATCTCTTTGATATCATTTTCTGTTGGCTGCTATAAGAATCAATGTTCTGCCAGCCAAATTGTGGTGACAGTGTCTTCCTCTCTGCTGGTGCAGAGTCTGCCAACTCCTCTTTTCTTTCTTTAGGACTCCAGGGCTGTGGTCAGAGGTGCCTTTAGATCCGACTTAGCTGTGAATACCTGATGGATCTAAATGTACGATCAGACTGCAACATCTGGGAAAGGTCCCACAGTCATCGGCACCCTGTGCTGCCCCACCACAGTCCAACAGTCCACAGATGGATTTTCTCTAGTCTGATCTCTCAAGCGTGCACTCAGGCTGTTCCGACTCGGCGCCATCCCCCCCTTTTGATATGCACATAACCGCATAATCAGTACATGGAGAACTCTGCATGGGGGTTCAGTTCCTCGTTTATGTTCATGTGCACAAAAAGGAAAAAAGAGCACCCCACTCACCTAAATGAGAAGAAGAAGAGGAGGAGGAGGAGATTGGATTTATACTCTGCCCTTCACTCGGAGTCTCAGAGCGGCTTACAAACTCCTTTCCCTTCCCCTCCACACAACAGACACCCTGTGAGGTAGGTGGGGCTGAGAGCTCTGACAGAAACTGCTCCTTTTCAAGAACAGCTCTGACAGAACTATGGCTTGCCCAAGGTCACCCAGCAGCTGCAAGTGGAGGCATGGGGAATCAAACCTGGTTCTCGCAGATTAGAGTCCGTGCACTTAACCACTGCACCAACCTGACTCTCAACGTGCCATTTGATTGTGCAGTGACAGGCTGTTCCTGCAGCGAAATGGATTATACTAGGATGCCAAATACCAACGGTTGGAACAGGAGTGCTTCCCGACCACGGCAGATGGCACGTCTGACTGCAGCCTAGGACATTTTCTTGCCACACTGGAGCACACCTCTGATACACTATCTCTCCCCCCCTTTCCCCCCAGGATCTTTGGAAGTTCTGGCTAAAGTCCACTGCTCTCAATCTCTGGATCCACTGAAG
>NW_015170450.1:37461-37730 GCF_001447785.1 Gekko japonicus
CACCTTGTGAGGCAGGTGAGGCTGAGAGAGTTCTGAGAGCACTGTGACTGGCCCAAGGTCACCCAGCAGGCTTCCTGTGAAGGAGTGGGGAATCATACCCGCTTCTCCAGATTTGAGTCTGCCACTCCTTACTTAGAAGTGAACTTTAGCCCCCAACATGGGAGGGAGGATCATACATCTATATACTAACAGCCAAGGGTCCCCTCTCTGTGCGGATAGTTATTTCCGCAGATTGGGACTGCATGGAGGAAAAAGAGATTATCCTGCAC
>NW_015170451.1:0-4567 GCF_001447785.1 Gekko japonicus
GGCCATTGTGTGACACAGAGTGTTGGGCTTGATGAGCCATTGGCCTGATCTAATATTGGCTTCTCGTATGTTCTTAATCACTCTGCAAATGTAAAAAGCTAGTATTTAATGTTTAAATATTGATTATTATATTGATTGTCTGACAAAGGGAGCTCTGATTCTCGAAAGCTTATACCCTAAAAATACTGTTGGTCTCAAAGGTGCTACTAGGCTTAAACCTTACTTTTCTACTGCAGACCAACACGGCCCACCGTCTGAAAATGTTTTATTATGTGCCTAACTTCCATGTTTCCTTTTTAGCTGTCGCAACTCTTTGAGACTGAAGCAAACAATCCCTAGAGACACCAAAACACTTTGAACTGGTCACAGAATCCCTTCTAAGAAATGACACGAAGAAATAACCGACATCTACCGACTGGTCATTGTGAATCCTGAGGATTCAACATAAGCCGCTCTGGGTTCCCACTCGAGAGAAAAGCAGGTATAAATGAAGATAATCTGAAAAGAGCTTTTTAGCCTTTCACAAAGCTGTGAGGAAAAACTACCACAAAAGAAGACAGATCACCAAAAAAGGGGCTTGGGAGCTTTTCACTGGTGATACGTGTGTGGGAATCACAACCCCATTTTTTTTTTTTTGGTAAACAAATTTTATTTTCTCAGGAATACAACATATAAAACATTTCATTCTATCAATTGTCTACCCCATTTTATCTAGCACGTTCAAAACGGGTTTCGCATTGTTTCTTTTAACTCACAGTTGTTGTCCTTCTTCAAAGAGGTCGGCTGACGAAGAATTTATGCCGGTAATCCGGCTCGATCGGCCACTATAGAGTTGCTTGGCACTTGCCTTCTTCGTGGGAGGAGGTCAAAGCCCAATTCAGCTTCTTCCGAAGCTGGATTACGCCAACCTCACACTCCCTCTAGGGCGCTGCTGCCTGCTTGTCCCCCCCCCTCGCTGGGGAGTGATGCGTTGGGCTGTGTATTGCCCAAACTGTCAAAAGTGGCCGTCGCTCGCTTCGCACGATCGCGAAACGCTTCAGTCCTCCATCTTAGCCAGACCGGAAGCCCGGAATCACAACCCCATTTTTGTTCTGAGTTGAGGTACACACAAGTACTCCAATGGGGACTCGGACCACACAACAGAGCATGCCCCACAGGCCACAGACACCTCTTGTGTTGCGCAGAAGAATTCTCACACTTTACACAGATGACAGCAAAGTTTTCAGGAACAGCGCGGCCACTGATCCATGCTGGCAAAAATGTCGGCATAGTGGTAAGGCAACCTTACAGAGAAATTAGAGCGAAGAGGCCCCAGCGCGGATTAGAGTTTTAAAAACCCAACAGATGAGACAGGAAATGGCTGAACATACCCCAGCACTTTTAATGGGCCACCAGAGAATGGCTGTCACATTAAATCTATACCCTGGAGCATGGCTTGCTTCCTGATTCTTTATAAACCGTGCTTTGAAGACCGTGGCACCAGCTCTCAGCTGACCAGCTCTCACAAGAATCACAGCTCGGTTTTCGGCAAACAAATCGTGGTCATCTGGAAGTGCAGTGAGATGTCAAACAAAATCCCCCCTGCTGGGGTACCTGGGATTTCAATATATGGGAAGGAGAAAAGAATCAACAAGTGCATGGACAAGTGCCAGTGCTTTGTGACGCAGTAGCCTCCTTTTGCTAGCATTTACATTTTGCTAAAGGCCTGGCGTGATCTGGTCCATGGGGTCGCGAAGAGTCGGACTCGACTGTGCGACTGAACAACAACAACAACAAAAGTTATTTAAATATTGGAATCAGAAAAATTTCAAAGAAACAACACATCACTGCTAGTAAGGTAAAGGTAAAGGTTTCCCTTGCTCGAAAGCCAGTCGAATCCGACTCTAGGGTTGCGGTGCTCATCTCTGTTTCCAAGCTGAAGAGCCAGATTACATTATAAAAAGTTATAATATCAAGCCGGGAAACGTTTTTACATATATTTCAACGTCTTTACTAACGTTGGGTTTTTCTACAACCAAAACAAGTCCCTTGCATAAAAGTTCATTTCCTTATTTATAAATGTGTTTCCTTTTATTAAACTGAAGATGCCAGACTTTCTCTCTCTCAAAACTGGGGGTGTAGAAATGCAGCACATATTAACTTAATTATGTAAATAGACCAACCTTTCGTTCTAATGCTGACTTATACAGTATTGCAGCACTCACAAATGGATACCTCGAAATCCACCGAAACAGCGTGTGCATTCTTCTAAAGAATGAGGAAACGTTACAAATATGACAGATCAAAGGTTATTTTTTGCTTGGTGGTGGTGGAGAATGCCGTCAAGCCACAGCTGAATCGCGATGACCCCGTGGG
The DNA here is from genome assembly GCF_001447785.1 of Gekko japonicus. Classification (NCBI taxonomy): domain Eukaryota; kingdom Metazoa; phylum Chordata; class Lepidosauria; order Squamata; family Gekkonidae; genus Gekko; species Gekko japonicus. The sequence goes on from NW_015170451.1 coordinate 2,356, forward strand.
GTTTTCAGGGCAAAAGACGGACACAGGTGTTTTGCCATTTGCCTGCCTCCGTGTGGCGATGCCGGACTCCTTGGTGGCCTCCCATCCAAGTACGAACCACAACAGTCCCTGCTTAGCTTCTACGATCTGTCGAGGTTGGGCTATCCTGGGCCGTCCAGATCAAGGCACGAGACATTCAGAGGGTGGTTTGCAACCCTGGGCTTTCTTGGTGATCTCCCATCCAAGAACGATCCACGGCCAACCCTGCTTAGCTTGTGAGATCAGATGAGATCAAGCTAGCCTGGTCCATCCAGGACACACCAGACAGACAAGACATGGCTTGCCATTGCCTGCCTCTGTGTAGCAACCCCGGACTTCCTTGGTGGTCATCTGTCCAGGTATTAACCGGGGCCGACCCAGCTTGGCATCCAGGATCTTACAAGATTTGAAAGGTTGTTGTTTGGAGGAGGGCCAGGAGCTCTTCCAGTTGGCAACAGAAGAGAGGACCTGAAGCAATGGGTTTAAATCACATGCAGAAATGTATCGGCTGGAGATTAGGAAACACTTGTTCACGGTCAGAGTGGTTCAGAGGTGGAATCAGCTACCTGGGGAGGTGGTGAGCTCCCCTTCACTGACGGCTTTCAAGAGGCTGGATGAATATTTGTCAGAGATGCTTTAGGCTGGCCCTGCATTGGACTAGATTGGTCTGTATGTCCCCTTCCAAATCTATGATTCTATGATCACATAAGCCCTATTTTTGTGTAGCTAGCTACCGTAATTGAGTCTGAGCATTTCCTGAGCTAGCTCCATTCCTGAAACTGAACTTTACCTACAATCCTACAGTCTTGCTGAACTTTACCTACAATCTTAGCGGGAAAGCACCCAAGCTGTATTGGCAAATGAATGAGCCAAACATCCCGGACTCTATCAAGTCTTCAGGGAGGTAATTCTTTGACTATAATTCAGCCATTATAAAGTTTTAATGGATGTGGGCAAAGAATATTTCAGAGCTGGAAGAAATATATCTTTTGTCATGCCCATAATCACTGACTTTCAAGGGGGGGGGGGGCCTCTGCGAAACAAGCAGGCTTGGATCGCCCAGGTTCCCTTAACATCAATTTCCACTGGAAGTAATGACGAAGGCAGACCACATTAGACAAAATTACAGACTCCCCATCAGGACAAGCAGTACATACACACTTGCAGGAAATGAAGGGAGCCCAAGAGCTACTCCGCATCGTAAGCGAGAGATTACTAAAAGTTGCAAGCAATAAAGTCTTACCGTAATTAAATTTAGCTTCTAAATGATCATCGCTGTCATTCAGTTACTGACAGATGTCGCTATTCATTCCGGGGGTGTTGGGTAAAAAAAGAAGCCAAAATGACTTTAAAGTTTTATCATGTTTAGATAATTACTCTCTAATGTGCCCAGAGATAAAAATTACTGCTAGTTTTCGGGATTAAGTGAAATGAATGGCAAGCTAATTTACTACGAGCAATTATGCAGCTGGTAATGCAGCACCGCAGGCCCCAAAAGGACGTCCTTGTTTCCAAAAGTGAAAATCTCTTTGGCTGTCCTGTGAAAGGAAAAGGAGGTTAAGGGCGGCATCTATTTAAAAGTAGGCAATATTCATGATAGCTGCTTGGTAGCTCAGTACAGCTGGATCTTGCCAGAGATTGGAGATTGAGAAGGGATGGCCACAGGTAGTACCTGGATGGGGGACCACCAAGAAAGGCCAGGGCTGCTACGCAGGGGCAAGCAATGACTAGTCACCTCTGTGTCTTTTACCTAGAGATGTAAAATTTCTGGAAATTTTGACGCTCGGAAAAAAACCCAGTTTTTCCCCGGTTTTTTTTGGGGGGGGGAAATGGAAATTTTCTGAAAAATTGAAAACCCCCCGCTACATTAGCACTTCTTTTTCCTTTTTCGGATTGAAAGTCATTCTGTTACTTTAGGAACATAAAATATGACCATGGACATTTTTACTTGGCATGAAATTATCACAACGAGCATATGAAAAATATAGTGCATCCAAACAATTATTGCAAACAGAATACCCACCCACATGCAAAAAACAAAACTGAAACCTTTGTCTTTCCTTGTGACAATAGCAGCTCCTAAAGGGAGAAATGCATCTTGTTCTTGCATTGGAGAGTTCAGTCTGTAACCTAGGACTTGCTTGTCCTCAGTGCACAGAAATTAGATCAATCTGATACCATATATATATATATA
>NW_015170451.1:5693-5827 GCF_001447785.1 Gekko japonicus
AATCTCAGCAAGTTCAGACCCCCATCTCTCCTTATCTCTCCTTATATATAATTGAATAGTGGGTGCCAAAGTTCTAATTCTAAAATGCACTCCCTTAGTGTATGGCTGATGGCACTGCTCCTCAGCATATATCG
>NW_015170451.1:6033-24204 GCF_001447785.1 Gekko japonicus
TTCACTCCATTCCACACCTCAAACTCACCCCCCCCGCAAGGCAGTTGGAATGTCAGTTACATATGGAACCTGCTGTATTCTGGTGGTGTGTAGGTCCCAGATTCATGTTTTAAAAGCAGACTGACACTGTTTGCCCAAAGCCAGAGCACTCTCCCAGAGCCTCTTTCTAGATCCCGTTGTATTTATTTCCACAACGGGCCTTATTTCTAGTATATATATATATTAGAAATGATTTGGGAAATATTTGAACACCTTGTCTTAAAATATTTTATTCATCATGTTAAAATAAAACGTTCCATAATCAAGAAATTAGATCAATCCGATACCGTACATATTTTTTAGAAATGATTTGGAAAATAGTTGAACACCTAGTCTTAAAAGATTCTATTAATCGTGTTAAAATAAAATGTTCTATGATCATTTTTTTCTTTTCTTTTCTTTTCTCAATTATTCCAATTTTCGGTGTCAATAGTCTTTTCGCAGTAAAATATATAGAGAAAGGAAGTTCAGCAAATAGGAAACTATCTCCATCTTAAATGTGTGCTGGGACAACCGCCATCCAGGAGGGACTCAGTATTGTTAGCTGATTATTTCATTTATTTAATTATTCATTTATTTACCAAGGAAGACCAGGGTTGCTACACAGGGGAAGACAATGGCAACCCACCTTCGAACGTCTCTTGTCTTGACAGTCCCATGAACCTGGGGTCACCATGAACTGGTCGTGACCAGTATTCCCTCTAAGCTGAGTGTGAGCCAGCTCACAGTTTTTTAGCCTCTGGCTCACACATCTTTGTCCTCGCTCAGGAAGGAGGGCTCCAGAGCAAACCGATTTATGCAGTTATCAAATATCTTGCTCACAACTTTAATGCTAGTAACTCACAAAGCAGAATTTGTGCTCACAAGACCCCACAGCTTAGAGGGAGCACAGTCGGGGACTTGACAGCACACACAATCATTATTATGCATTCCACATTTACAGCAGGTTGCTGGTGTGCACGGCTGCTACCAGAAGCGAAAGGTTATGCACAACCCTGATGGCCCTCCGTATCTCCTTTTTCTCCTTGCTCTGCAGCTACTCTTTACGCCGGCCTTGTTGCAATTGTCCATCCCAGTCTGATCGACTCACCTGTCCCTCACTCTGCTCACTTAGCCTTGATCTAAATTGTTTAAAAACCTAAATCTCTGCAAAAGGAAGAGGTTGTGTGGAATATGCCGACACATCGCTTAGGCAAACTGGCCTGACATGCAAAACCTACTCTGACCGCATTATTCAGGTAAGGTGGGTGGGGGAATAATCCACTTACATAAAGCCCTCTCCATCTAGTGACGCCTCTTATAAAAGGAAAGAAAGCTCAGACATGAAGGCACAGTTCGGTGGGTAAACATCAAAAGTGAAATACAGGAAAAGCGAAGCTTCAGGGAGAAAAAACTGGTCTGGTATCAGTACATGTTCAAAAATATTAAGGCAAGTCAATTTAGATGTGTTAAGGTATGCTAGAGAGTTCTCAGAAAAGACAGATTTATCTGGAACATAAGCCTATCCTTCCTTAAAAAGGTCAAGGTTTCCCTTGCTCCAAAGCCAGTCGAGTCCGACTCTAGGGGTGCGGTGCTCATCTCCGTTTCAAAGCCGAAGAGCCAGCGCTGTCCGAAGACGTTTCCGTGGTCATGTGGCTGGCATGACTAGACGCCGAGACGCACGGATCCTTCCTTACTGGAGTTTAATTTTGCATTTGGTTTAAAATGTGGCGTAAGCTGGCTTGGCTCTGACCTGGGGGTCCCAGGCAAACCTGATCTCATCAGACCTTGGAAGATAAGCAGTGTTGGCCCTGGTTAGCACCTGGGATGGGAAACCACCATGGAAGACCAGGGTTGTTACGCACAGGCAGGCGATGGCAATCGGCCTCCGAAGTCTCTTGCCTTGAAAGCCCTACGGGCAGTGTTCCCCCTAAGCTGCGTTAGTGTGAGCCAGCTCACAGTTGTCTAGCCTCCGGCTCACACATTTTTGTCTTGGCTCAGGAAGGACGGCTCCAGAGCAAACTAATTGATGCAGTAGCCCAATCGCTCGCTCACAATTTCAATGCCAGTATCTCACAAAGTAGGATTTTTGCTCACAGGACTCCACAGCTTAGAGGGAGCGTCGCCTACGGGTCGCCATAAATCGGCTGCAACTTGACAGTACTTTCCCCCAGCAAGCTGATAAGTTGCCCTGAGCCGGATATCCCAGGCTAGCCCGATCTCACCAGCTCCCGGAAGCTAAGCAGGGTTGACCCCTTGGATGGGAGCCCACCGAGGAAGTCCAGGGTCACTACGCAGGGGCAGGCAATGGCAAACCACCTCTGGTCACCTACTGCCTTGACCTGGTCCCAGGCTAGCCCCGTCTCATCAGATCTCCGAAGCAAAACAAGGGTCGATACCGGGCAGTACTCGGATGGGAGACTACCGAGGAAGGACACGGAGGCAGGCAGTGGCAAACCAGCTCTGCTCGCCTCTTGGCAACCATGTGGGATCGCCACAGGTCGGCTGCAACCTGATGATACTTTCCACCAGCAGGCTGCCTTCGGAAGCAAGTGTTCACCGGAGGGATGTAAACAAAATGGCGAGGAAATCCTCCCTTCAAAAAGGTCCCAATAGCTTTTGGGTGGCATCCCAACGGTACCAGTTCCTTCCCTGTTTCCCCACCGAGTCAAAGCATCAGTAAAACCCTCTCTTAGCCTTTCCTTTTTCTCTTGAAATAGCTGCCTCCAAAAAACCCCAGCCGATTTACTTCCAAGCCAACACCGGCGAACCTCACACCAACCTGCAGTGCCGTGGCTTCCCCATCCAGCTGGTTTTTGATCTGGTTGAGTTCCTCTAGTTCTTGCTGGTGCCGGTCACTTTTGTGGCCCAGCAGGGAACAGTAGAAATGCAAAGCAAAGATGACGAAAACCACAAATACCGGGACAACAATACAATTATGGTTGCAGAATTCTTAGCTGAATCAGCCGCGCTTAGATACAGCCTTTTTACATAATACGCATGTTTTATTGTCTAAATTTACTTACTGGAATTAAATGTATCTTCTCAAATGTATTTATTATATCTTTAGGAGCTGCGGTGGCTCAAGTGGTTAAGATGCTGAACTGCAGGCTGTGGAAGGTCAGTAGTTCAGCAATTCGAGACCCGAGTGTGCCGCATGACGGAGTGAGCTCCCGTCTCTAGTTCCAGCTCCTGCCAACCTAGCAGTTTGAAAGCAAGAAATTGCAAGGAGATAAATAGGGACCACTTCGGTGGAAAGGTAACAGCGTTCCATGCGCCTTGGTGTTTCGTCATGCCGGCCACATAACCACGGAAACGTCTTCGGACAGCGCTGGCTCTTCGGCTTTGAAACGGAGATGAGCACCGCAACCCTAGAGTCGGACTCCTGGCTTTCAAGCAAGAGAACCTTTACCTTTTATGCCATTAAAGGTGTCTGAATCTGATATCAACAGCCCTCTGTATCTCTAAATGCCAGCAACAGCCCTTGCGGAAATCTGGAGTTTGTTTTTTAAATAATTTACACACATGTTCTTCAGCAAGAGTTTGATCACCTGTGCTGATCACTCCTCTTTGAATAAAGGAAACCTCTGGGAAGGAGCAATGCCCCTCTATGCTGTCCAGCTACACATTTGAAACCCCCCCCCCCAAAAAAAACCAGCCAGCAAAGATTTTGAGGCCACTTGCCATTGAATAAAAACAGCTTGTTTGCATAACACTGCAGGTTAAACGTGATTCTGTTTCCTCATTCATTGTAACCTCTTGAGAGCAAGCACTTGCAACGATACTTTTGTTGAAAGAAAGCCTCGACTCGGACGCCAAACAGCCCTCACTAGGAGACGCCTCTTGTGTCAACATGGCTCCAAGAGTCTCTCCACCAAACTTGCAAAGACGACCCTTTCCCTGGGTGGCAGTTAGAGCTACGTGTATGTCAGCATTGGGCCTTTCGCATCCGTCCTCCGGGGTTTAAATGAGACGGGGAACAAGCCCGTGAACCCTAACCCTAACTCAAGCAACTACCAAATTCCTCTCCAGGAAACAGGACAGTGTTATTCAATCCGTGGACATCAGAGTTCACCTGAACTACAGTGGCATAGCTGTGTGAAGGTTCACTGGGTGGAATATTCAAAACTGGTTAATCCATCCAGACAGCCCAATGGCCTCCTACTCTCACCTCTCCCTTTGGCCAGCGCCGCACTGCTACACTCCATCCTATTCCTAGAGCTGAGCCACAGAGTAATTTCTCATACACGGCCTGGGACCAATATATCTAAGGGATCTCCTCTTCCTGTATACATCTCAAAGAGCTTTACGCTCTAGTAATCGACGTCTCCTGGTGGTCCCTGGCCCAAAAGCCGTCCATCTGGCCTCAACCAGGGCCAGGGCTTTTTCTGCCCTGGCCCCCACCTGGTGGAGCATGCTCCCCATCGAGATCTTACTCAGTTCTGCGGGGCCTGCAAGACGGAGCTCTTCCGCCAGGCTTTTGGTTGGGTCAGCGGGCGTCCACATATGGCCTCCCTGAGGTGGCTGTCTCCTACCTACTGGCCACCCATCTGCCAGCAGCCGGCCGTATCCATCAGTATTAACGGGTTGGAATTTTCACCAGCAGCTGTAACGACTGATTTTAAATGTTTATAATGTCATGTTTTGTTGTGTTTTAAACCTCACTGTGTTATTTAAGATGGTGTGACCTGCCCTGAGCCTGCTCACGGGATGGGCGGGATGCAAATACAATAAATAAATAAATGGCTGCTTAAAATCAAGCATATGTGAGTTCTGGTGTGAGAGGCATGCTGCCTAGGCTTGCCAGTCCTCGAGTCAGGGCAAGGGATCCCCCCACCACCCACCCAGGACCTGTTGCCAACTTGCCACTTCAAGTGGTGGCGAGAGGAAAAAAAAAATCTTTTTAAAGCCTGGCAGCGCTGCATCCCTTCCAGGGGAAATGAGGCAGTGACGGAGATTCCTAGAGCTACCCTCCAAAGCTTCTCCAGAAGTGATGTATTATTATCATTATTATTACTATTAATTTGGATTTGTATCCCACCCTCCCCTTAACGGGCTATGGGAGGGTTCCAACAATATAAATATCATAAAGGTGAAGGTAAAGGTTTCCTTGCTCATCTCCGTTTTAAAGCCGAAGAGCCAGCGCTGTCCGAAGACGTTTCCGTGGTCATGTGGCCGGCATGACGAAACACCAAGGCGCGTGGAACGCTGTTACCTTCCCACCGAAGTGGTACTTATTTATCTACTTGCCATTTCTTGTTTTCGAACTGCTAGGTTAGCAGGAATATCATAAATAAATCATAAATAAATATCATACAACAAAATAAATACAATGCAATTAAAGCCACATTAAAACATGCAAAACATACAACTCTTATAAAAGGCCAGATGCCTCAGTGGTTGACAGTACTGGGAATAAGTTTCCCAGAGATCTGAACAATTTGGGATCTCACGCTATAAAATAGTGGCCGACCCAAGGATGGGGGGCGGGGGGGGAGACGCCCGCTGCCTCAACCGAAAGCCGGGTCCTCAATGGTGGAATGGTGTCCTCAATGCTGCCCCCCCACATATTCTATCCTGGAAGAGCTTACTTGCAGGATAGTGGTGGGGATTTCTGTCAGTCCCCCCCCCTTTCTTGATGAAGCCCCCAAAACCACAGTTCCCGAGGATCCCCCAACCACTGGCTTGAGGCAAGTTGGCTGTGGGAGCTGTTTGGTGTCGTGGTTAAGTGTGCGGACTCTAATCTGGGAGAACCGGGTTTGATTCCCCACTCCTCCACTTGCACCTGCTGATGTGACCTTGGGTCAGTCACAAGCTCTGGCACAGCTGTCCTTGAAAAAGAGCAGTTTGTGTCAGAGTTCTCTCAGCCCCACCCACCTCACAGGGTGTCTGTTGTGGGGATGGGGCGGGAGAGGAGTTTGTAAGCCGCTCTGAGACTCCAAGTGAAGGGCGGGGTATAAATCCAATCTCTTCTTCTTCTTCTCTTCTTCAGTGAGGGAGGCAACGAAATTACTTGCACGTGCACCCCGACCTGGATAGCCCAGGCAAGCCCAGTCTTGTCAGATCTCGGCACCCAAGCGGGGCCGACCGTGGCAAGTACCTGAGACGGAGACCTCTGAGGAATACTGGGGCTGAGATACAGAGGCAAGCAATGGCAAGCCATCAACTAGGGGCTGCGAGACTTCCATGCACACACACACTAAAAATACACAAAAATAAATAAATCAAAATACTTGCGCACGCACGGTCCAACCCCAGTCCAGACAGGTCTACTTTGATTTTTGCACATCCAGAATCATAAGAAGCCAAAGAACCGCTTCCAAGATTATCCCCCCCTCCCCTTCATTCTAAAAATATCCATAAAGAAGTGGACAGAAACCAACCCCAGGTCTTCAAAGCACAGCGCTTCCGGATCTTTGAATATTCCAGTGGTGCTTCCGGCCACTGTGGTATAACCCCGAACTAACCATCCAAATTTATGCAACAGTCGAAATCGGGCATTTGGGCCCACAAACTGTCCTCCTGGATCAAGGTGCACTGTCAAGCTTTAGGGAAAAGCCTCCAGGGCCACCAGAAAGGTCAGGGTGCTGCACCGCTGGACAAGGGAAAAACACATACAATCATCAATTGTTAACACGACTCTTCAGGATTGGAGGTGGTTGCCGTAGATACAAGAAACAAAATTCCTCCAGCGGTGAAATCACACCACAGAGTCAAAACTCCCCCCCCCCCCCCCCAAGCGCTGGAGTCAACACAGATTGCATTTTGGCAGTGCCCCCGCTAGATGGCAGCAGGGGCACTCCTCTCACTCCCTTGGCGAGGCCGGCACAGGCCTTCCAGCGTGTTTGGAACAGGATACAAACAGTAAAAATCAATAAATAATACAAATAAAGTGCTCAAATTATTGCAAATAAAAAGCCCGACACAAACTGGAACGAGTGAGATGCAGACGTAAAGCTATACTACATTCAAACTATTGGCATCCTGAGCGCCATTAAGTGTCATTTGCATCACGTTCCCATTTACACAGACTTCTCCTTCTTCAGCCGTTCAAAACAAGCGGTTCATGAGCAGCTGTGAGCACATGACACCATGGTTCGAGGCACTGAGTGGACTCCCCTTATCCCCAGGGAGGGGGGCCCCCATGGGTCAGTGCCAGAGCACGTGCCCTATATGTAAAGGTAAAGGTTCCCTTGCTCGAAAGCCAGTCGAATCCGACTCTAGGCTTGCGGTGCTCATCTCCGTTTCAAAGCCGAAGAGCCAGCGCTGTCCGAAGACGTTTCCGTTGTCATGTGGCCGGCATGACTAAACACCGAGGCGCACGGAACGCTGTTACCTTCCCACCAAAGTGGTCCCTATTTATCTACTTGCAATTTCTTGCTTTCGAACTGCTAGGTTGGCAGGAGCTGGAACTAGAGACGGGAGCTCACTCCGTCATGCGGCACACCCGGGTCTCAAACTGAACTACTGACCTTCCACAGCCTGCAGTTCAGCGTCTTAACCACTTGAGCCACCGCAGCTCCTATATGTACAAAGCTGCAGTTTCAGATTGTGTCATCTCCAGTTAGAAGACCATCAGGAGTACATGTTGGGGGGAAACCTGTCTGTTAGGAGACCCTGGGAGCCACTGCCAGTTATAGCAGACAACACAGACAAAACAGAGCAACAGCTTAACTTGGTGTAAAGCAGCTGCATATACTCATATACATTCACACCTTCTGGGCACAACTCCAAAGGGCTGCTTTGGATCTATAAGGCCTTACAGGGCTCCGAACCAAAAGATCTTCGGCACTGCCTTACAGGGCTCCCTGACGGCAACTCAAAAGGCGCTCACGGTCCTGCTAATAGGGAAAGGAGGGAGACGGACAAATATTTTTGGTGGTGGTACCCAAACTACGAATTCCCTTCTTGAGGCTCTTCAGAACAAACATTAAGACTTCCCTGGTTAGGAAACATTTAAATAAAAATAAACAAATAAAAAGGATTTATTTACATTTGAATAATGAGTTTTTAGGGGTCTGTTTTAGTCGTTGTATTTTAATGCCCGAACACCTAAAGGGGTTTTAGTTGCACAAATTTTTGTTAATTCTGTTAACCACCTTTGTCCCATTTGTTTGAGAGAAAGACAGGCTTATACACATTTTAAATAAAGAAATACAAATGGTTATCTGCCTCAAAGTCATGGGAAGAAAGCAGGTAATGAGCCAAAACAGAAATATGAGGAATTCTGCTAGTCCCCTGGTGTCCTGGATGTCACAGAATCATAGAGTTGGAAGAGACCCCCATGGTCATTTAGTCCAACCCCCTGCACAATGCAGGAAATTCACAAATACCTCCCCCCCCCCCCGAATTTCCAGCCAAACTGGCCTGGAGAAAGAAACTGGCATTCTCAATCTTGTCAGAACTTGGCCAGCCCTGGTTAATACTTGCACGGGAGACCCCCAAGAAGTTCAGGGTTGCTGCTCAGAACCAGGCAATTGAAAACCACCTCTGTTCATCTGCCCTGATCTGGATATCTCAGCCGTTCTTGGAAGCTAAGCAGGGTCTATCCTGGTTAGGACTTGGATGGGAGACCACCATGGAAGCCCGGGTTTGTTACACGGAGGCAGACCACCTCTGAATGTTTGCCTTGAAACGTTAGGGGGCGCCACAAGTTGGATGTGACTTGTGTACAACCAAGTGCAAGGACACACACACACTAGCTCGTTCTGCATAAAGCAATCACTGCCAGTAAAACAATCTTGGGCCTCCTGCAGCTTCCCCACAGTTTGACTAATCAACTGAGCCTCATCACATCTGTGCATGGCACTTTTTGAAGGGCCTCCTTAGGGTAAAAAGCAGCAGCATCATGCAAGCGGTTACAAAAACATTAAATGCCACAAGAGGCGGGCCCCCCTGCCCTTCATTTTCATGCCCTCAGAGACAGCCATTAGTCTCTTTAATAAGGAAGTGATCGTGAAGAGGTTCAGGTGTGAAACAAATCTTCTTTACCGAGAGCCATTAATGTCTCCCAGATGCACTGCAACTATAAAATAATTGAGTAAACCTCCCTTGCTCTGTTTGACTCAATCCACCCGAACGTTGTTTTCCAACCGGTACAACGTTCTGAGGAGGAATGAAGTGAGTAATAACTTTCTCTGCAGAGAGAATGCCCCCCCCCACAAGGGGGTTGGGAAGCAACTCCCCCCCCCAAGCAACGCGAAATAAGCCACGAGGCTCTTACCCTAGTTTACTAAAGTGGTAAAATGATGGCAAGCTGTAGAACCCTGCATTTTAGATACCTTCAGCTGTTTGAGGGCCTAAGAAGAAATTTTAATTCCCATTTCCAACAATAACTTTGAAAAGGAAACAGTACAGATCAGCCCATAGGCCAACAAAGAGAAACAATCAGAGTACAAAATTTTTATAGAACCTCTTTTTCCTCCTTTCTATACCACAATGTGATTATTCGTTAACACACCAACAACGTGTACTGTCAGTCCTTGACTTCCCCCACACCTGTGTTCAATCCAGCACAGAAGACAAACCTGGTGTGCGGGGGGATGTGATATCCATGTTTATGCAGGGGTCCCCGTGGTCGCCATGATGCCTGCCAACATCTTTCCTGGAACCCCTTCAAGTGGGCTTTTGCCCAGTAAAACATCTGATTGGCTGTGCATTTTTTTAAAAAAACACACATTGCTTTGGCGGCGGCTTCCACCACAGTACAAAGATCTTCACTGTGTGACTGAAGCCCAGCAGTGGTTTTGTGGCGGGCTCTTCCTCTCGCGGCGGCCATTCCGTGATGGTGCTCAGCAGGCTGTGCCAAAACTCCAAAGGTGCTCACAGGCTCAAAAAGGTTGGGGAGCCCTGCTTTACAGTATAAAGACACTCTAAATTCTGCACTGCCCCGAGTCCAAGGACAGCCAAGATTTCCGGCACAAGCACAGCAGGTCAAGCCGAAAGAGTGCCATAATATGGGGGGAGGGGTTTCCAAACCACTGTGGCAAGGTGTGAGCGTGCTGCTCAATTTTAGGAGGGCAGCCGTGTCAGCCTGCAGTAGAAGAGCCAGATTTGAGTAATAGAATCATAGAATGTTAGAGTTGGAAGGGACCTTGCAGGTCATCTAGTCCAACCCCCGACACTCTGCAGGAGCACAGCTGAAAGATAGCCCTGCAACATACCCGAAAGATGGTCGTCCAGCCTCTGCTTGAAAACGTCCAGCGAAGGAGCATCCACCACCTCCCGAGGCAGTCTGTTCCACTGCTCAACCACTCTGTTAGGAAGTTTCTCTTGTTTTTTCCCCGGTATCGACTCCCTTCTAATTTCCACCCGTTAGCTCTAGTCTTGGCAATTCGGAGCAAGAGAGAATAGATCTGCCCCATCTTCTACATGACAGCCCTTCAGATACTTGAAGACTGCAATCGTGTCCCCTCTAAGCCTTCTCTTTCCCAGGCTAAACATACCCAACTCTTTCAGCCTTTCCTTGTAAGACTCCCAAGACTTGGAGTCCAGCAGGACCTTAGAGACCAACAAAAAAAAATTGGGGGTGGGGGCGGAGAGAGAATAAGCTTCTGAGACTCAAAACTCCCCTTTGTCAGATGTCTGACATAGAGGCTTTGACTCTTGAGAGCTTATGTCCCAAAAACCCTGGCGGTCTCTAAGGTTATACTGGACTCGAATCTAGAAATGCGGCTCAGAGACTGGAGACCTTCTCTCCCCTACCCTGTCTGTTCCAACAGGCCATTCCAACATACTCCCATACCAGTTTCACGGCTCTCCTCATACCCATCTTCTTTTTCTTCCACAAAGCCAGTGGGCACAGTTCAGCCCACATGGCTTGGTAAAGTTCAGCAGCCTCAATCTAATCCAGGAGTAGGCTCAGTTTTATCGAGTCATTTTTATCTAGCTGTTTATGTACAATAGGTAAAGGTAAAGGTTCCCTTGCTCGAAAGCCAGTCGAATCCGACTCCAGGGATGCAGTGCTCACCTCCGTTTCCAAGCCAAAGAGCCAGCACTGTCCGAAGACGTTTCCACGGTCATGTGGCCGGCATGCCTAGACACAAAGGCGCATGGAACGCTGTCGCCTTCCCACCGAAGCTATACCTATTTACCTACTTGCAATTTCTTGCATTCAAACTGCTAGGCTGGCAGAAGCTGGGGCCAGAGACGGGAGCTCGCTCCGTCACCCGGGTCTCGAACTGCCGAGCTACTGACCTTCCGGTCTGCAGCTAAGCGTTTTAACCACTGAGCCACCACAGCCCCTGGGTTATGTACAACACATTTATTTATTTATAGCTTCGATTTCTAGACCGCCCTGACCCCGGAGGGTCTCTGAGCAGTTTACAGGGTTTCAATGTTACTATCCCTAACTACAGCCACGTAGTGAGGGGGAGGGGCTACCTACCGGCACCCTGGTGGTGGGCATTGTTGTTTCTCCGGCTCGGCACTTTTTCTTTTTGCGAGGTCTTCTTATGAGGTCTTTGGGTCGGCACTTCCATCTGGTGTTTGAGGCGGATTGTGGTGGCTTTTCCCCCCCGGTGGTCCGTTCTTAGGGCGCAGTCCCGTGTTCGCTCCGGCGTCAGCTATGTCCACATTTGGCTCCGCTGCGCCTGCGCTTCCACGATGCTGCGCCTTCCCGTTCCGCCTCCGTCGTCCGACTCAGCCACTCGATGTTGTACTTTGGCCACCAGGATGCGCTCCGTCGACCTCGCACCGCCGCCACTGCTCTGCCTCCGATGTTCTGCCGTTGCCGCCGATGCCTCCACCACACGCCTCACACGGAGGAGGGTGCCCCCTGCCCCTCTAAGGGCAGGTACCCATTTGTCTACTCACTATATGTTTTTAACTGCTTTCGAGCCGTTGGGTGGGCAGAAACTGGGACTAGAGCCGGGAGCTCACCCCGGCTGCGGTGGGTCTCGAACAGCCATAGTGGCTGTTCATAGTTGTTAAGGCAGGCGTTTTACCGCCTGTGCCACCGCATGTACTCAATTCTGTTGAAATGGGAGAAAACCTTGATTCTCTGGTTTCCCCTTAAGATGCAATTTTGATTAGGAGATACTGTGCCTGTCCTATAGTCTAAGGCTCAGGAGTATACATTTGGAGAAATAAAATACTCCACCCAACTATTTCTTTAAAAGGGTTAATAAATACCCAGATGTCCACTCTATCCATGCTTCCCCTGGGAAGTTCAGACTGTCCCTAGATCTCCTAGCAGCAGTCACCTGATGGGAGTGGAATAACGCTGACAACACCTGGCACGATAAAGCACCCCAAATTCACCTGCTATAGGTTGGTTCCTCATGGCTGACACCACAGCTGTGCTACTACCCGATGCAGACTTTGGCTAGAACTCTGGTCATCCGCCTAAAGCTTGGTGCTTTTAAAGAAACAGGACTAGGATTAGTCAAAACAAACAAGAGCATATATGTTTCCTTAGTGTGCATATTTCATTTGGGTTACTAAAAGGACAGGTTAGCACGGAATTTGGAGGTGGGCTCGGGGACAGCAGAAGGAAAGGATGAGTGACACGCACAGCCGAATTCCGCAGGTGTTCTACGAGCAGAAGTGCTTTCCTCTGGCAGAAGGAGCCATGCCCTGACAAGGGACACACGAGAAGCACCTTGCATTAGAGCAAAGTTCCTCTCCTAGGTGATCCATGGGACAGGGCATGGGAAAGCAGAACTGTGCAATATGAAATTCTTGGCTACTAGACAACGGGCGCTAGCTTGGCCACCCGGCCACAGGCCCCCGTCTCCTTCTGCCCCACACCGGCCGCCTGAATCCCTGGTGGGCCAAAGCTGCCAGAACATGCCCCCCCCAATCGCCCAGGGGGGCCAAGGCAGCCGGCCTTGTTTCTCACCCCCTGCCATGCACTCAAGGCGCCAGCAGGCCAAGGTGGTCGGCCTGGCGGCCCCCTCCACACATTCAAGGCGGCGGGTGAAGCTGGCGGGGCTCATTTCTCCCTCCCCCCGCCCATGTGAGGTCCTGGTGGGCCAAGGTGGCCGGCCTAGTCCCTCCCCCCGGCACGCGCTAGAGGGGGCGGCGTGCCAAGGCGGCTTGGCTCCTCCCTCTCTCCACAGCCCATGCGAGGTGCCGGCAGGCTTGTTCCACCCCGCCTGCTCGAGGGCCGAGCAGCAGCAGGAGGAAGACAGCGTTGGTTCCTGTGGGGCTCAGCCTGCACATGCTGTGCCCGGCGGAGCATCCTGCCCATCCAGCGGCTCTCAGCTGTGGGCGGGAGGAGGGGCGGGATGAAGGCCATGCAGCCAATGGCCAGGGACCCCGTTCTGACTGGCAGCTGGGGGGCCCAAAGGCTATAGGGGCGCGTGGACACGAACAGCGCTTTATAATAAGGAGAGATTTGACTGCTTGTCTGAATTTTAGATTATTGCTCTGTGGATTTTCATTTATTTATTTATTGGGTTTCTATCCCGCCCTCCCCACAAATGGGCTCAGGGCAGCTTACATTTAAAGGCACTATGTGCCAGAGTACATAAAACCTATAAAACAAGATAAAACAACCATATCATTACAATTAAAGTACAACTATGTTTTATTGTATTTATTCTGTTATATTTTAACTTGTTGTAAACTGCCCTGAGTCTGCCCATGTGGGGAGGGCGGAATATAAATCGAAAGTATAAATTTTCGCTGTTTCTCCAAAATAACGTTTTTAAATGCACGGCTTGTCTGATCAAGGCAAGTCCCCGTTTCATTCTTAAGCGGATGTCATCAGTCAGCTCTAGCCTAGGGAAGTTCATACCACAAATGTCTTAATTTAAGATGCCAAAGGATTCCTCATTATTGCGGATGGGCAGTAATCACATTATATGGTCACCCTAAGGCATATTATAAACAATGTGCTCCCATTCTCTTGATGATGTTCCGGCATCTTAATTGTATTTTAAATTATTGGTATTTTATGCTGGTGGTCCCTCTAAGATGAGTTAGTGTGAGCTAGCTTACAGTTTTTTAGCCTCCGGCTCACACGTTTCCTGTCTTCGCTCAGGAAAGATGGCTCCAGAGCAAGCTAATTTATGCAGTCGCCAAATTGCTTGCTCACAACCTTGATGCCAGTAGCTCACAAAGTAGACATTTTGCTCACAAGACTCCAAAGCTTAGAGGGAGCATTGCTTATGATGATATATTATGATAGGTTTTAATTGTATTTTTATGGAATATCTGTAAGCTGCCCTGAGCCCGCCTTTGGTGGGGAGGGCGGGGTATAAATTAAATTAAATCAAGAAAGTGAGGTGTCCTAGACACAAGGCGACTGATTTGCCCACTTTCCAAGTTAAGAAATCCAGCCAACTACCCATCCCCATTGCTTCCCAAAGGACCGCCTTACATGCCCAGTTCCGAAGAATATTTCTGAAACCATCTACCTACATTCGGTAAAGACCCATCTGTAGCTTTACGGCAGATAAAGCGTCGGTGCTGCTCTATTTAAGGTCCCGTATTTGGGGGAAGCCATCTTCTCTGTCATCAAGTAGAAAATAGCCTGCCGCCATGACAGTCTGTTATCAAACCGTCCCCTCTCCCGTTAGTTCTCGGCATGCCATTCTAGCACATTTCAAACATTTTGTGGTGTTTCGAGGGAGGGAGACGGGAAGGAGGATACTGTTCAAGATAAAAGTTCAAATGCCTGTTTCAGTATAGGCACGACTGAATTCTAATGACGAAGGCCTTTTATAGCAGACATTCTCTCCCACTCCCCAGTCGCTTAGGCAGGGAGAGCCAGTGTTTGCTTTCAGAGCGCAGTGGTCGCTGCACGGCTATATATGACCCAGGCACAGAAATTACATACGAGAGGCCACATTCACAGCACAGAATATCTTGAATTACGCATCACATCTAAAATTACAACTTGCACCTTCTAAAGATATCTAACCACGCATTCTTTACAAGGAAGCATAAAGTGTGAAGTGTTGTGATTAAAAAAACACACAATTAAATCCCAGAATAAAAAGCCAGACTTATGTTGCCTCTAAGGTGAGCGAGAGGCTCGACTTTTATAGTGACCCAGGAGACAGTCAGCTAAACTCGTGCAACTGCTGAGGTCCAGAGAATAATACCAAGCCCAAACTTATGGAATACTTCATGTTAAGAACACGCCCACCAGTATTTCTCATGAGTAGAGAAGCTGAAAACGACTCAGATGGTAAAAATAGAAGCTGAATTCAAAACTGAAGGATTTTCACGTCCCGCTTTTTAAAAATAAAACTCTTTGCACAGTAAGGAATGACTTGACATAGGTATCCGGAGGTCATGACAGTAAAGCGTTTTGCAAAAACAAAGGTTTACCCTATTTGCCCTCGTCCAAAATTTTACCTTTCTACCTCTTCAGACCCATCCACATTCTGGGGAAAGATACACCAGTTGTCTGCCCCTTTCCACCTCAGAGGTGACTGCATTTCGGGGATGCTGGAGGTATTAGGGTTATGATGTCCACTGGGGTCCTTCGACATGAAAGTCGTGCTACAAAAATAAAATATTATTCAAGACAAATGGTTGCGGGTTATATACACAGCTGAGAGAAAAGGAAGCAAGGGTGGTCTTAACTGAGGCCCCTTCTCCGGAGACAGTTAAACCAGTCCCTAGTGCAGAGGGTGGCATAGGTGCATTTTAGTGAAAACAGCTGGCTCAAAAAAAAAAGAAAATAAAAAGGAAAACCAAACACTAGATGTTAACACAGTGGACACGGCTCTCTCCGTAGGGAAAAACTGCTCTTAAACGATAGATTCTACCCTTCAAATGTTATTCAAAGCATAAAAGCTCAGGAAAGTGTCTAAAAAGCCTCTCTCAATGTTCAAGATGGAGAGCGCTGGCAGGGGGCATAGTCTCAAGGTCACATTACTGGGATTAGGTATCTCCTTTAACCAACAGCTTTATTTCCCAACAAAGGAGCTAAAGAAAAGGACCTTCTCTCTCTTTACCAATACATGCAAACAAACAAAATGGGGATTTTTACATTTGTGCCAGTGACTAAAACCATGGGGCTGCCATTATTCCACAGTCCTTAACCCAGAATACCTGGGTGGAAACATAGGTAATGCTGCGAGAATAACCATGGTAACTGCCCTTTTCTTCCCTCCTTCAAGGACCCATACTGAGGGGTTAGGACAGCTGTAAAGGAAGCCTTGAGCTTGGTCGCCTGGAGGCGATTCTAACCCTGCCACAGGCGACCAGCTGAGGAAGACATTTTACATCTATCTTCATCCATCAATTTTTTCTAACCTTAGAACAGGGAATATTTTATTTATTCAGCCAATCTCTCCCCCTTTCTGAATTAAGGAATCACGGGGTGGGTTTTAGACCCGTGTCCCTCTTGAGGGGGAGGATTAGCAGAGAATTTGCCACCTCACCCCACCTATACGTACCCCTTCAAGAAGGAAATAAAGCACAATGGCATCCCACATAGACCAAGAAAACAACTGAGAAAACAAATGTGCATCTCTGCTCTGTAATATTTTATTTATTTAGAACATTTCTATGCCATTCCTCCAGGAACCTACCCACTCACAAGCCCATGGCTTGGGGGAGGAGAGGTTCCTGTTAGGAAAGGCATTCGGGCTGGGGAACTCGGACCTCACTCATTAGAAAGTGTAACATGTAGTTTTCCCCAAAGAAACGGGCTCTGCAAAGGAACCGCATACTCCGCAAATCTGCCTTAGCCTGTCCCCAGAATTTCTGGGGGCTAGGGCCGAAGTAAAACCCACACCATGCTCGATACGGGGCTGTTGTAATCATCTGTCCTTGAGGCAAATAATTATAATAGTCCTGGTCAGTGTTCCCTCTAAGCTGAGTTAGTGTGAGCTAGCTCACAGTTTCTAAACTGAGTTACTGTTCCCTCTAAACTGTTACTAAACTGAGTTACTGTTCCCTCTAAGCTGAGTTTGTGTGAGCCAGCTCACAGTTTCTTAGCCTCCAGCTCACAGATTTTTGTCTTAGCTTAGGAAGGATGGCTCCAGAGCAGACGAATTTATGCAGCAGCCAAATCGCTCGCTCACAACTTTAATGCCAGTAGCTCACAAAGCATAATTTTTGCTCACAAGTCTCCACAGCTTAGAGGGAACATTGGTACCCAGTGCGGCAGAAATACTCTTCACCTGGGGGGGTCTGTGGAGCATGACCAGCCTGAAAATGTCAGAACGAACCAATCTTTTACGACACCTTCAAGAAGGTGGCATCTTTTATGGTTTGCAATCCTCGCCTGTCAACTACCATCACCTCCTCAGTCCCCTGAGGAGGTCCTGTAAGCAGTGCTCCCTCTAAGCTGAGTCAGTGTGAGCCAGCTCGCAGTTTTTTAGCTTCCAGCTCACACATTTTTGTCTCAACTCAGGAAGGAGGGGCTCCAGAGCAAAGTAATTTACACAGCGGCCCAATCGCTCGCCCACAGCTTTAACGCCAGCAGCTCACGAAGCCGAATTTTTGCTCACAAGACTCCGCAGCTTGGAGGGAGCATTGCCCTGTAAGGCGGTCTGTACCCTGCAAATGCGAGCCTCCCCAGAACCTCCCCACTGCTATCGAGAGGCTGAGCTTGGCGCGGAAGCCAGAGTGCCAAACCGGGATCTGAGAGACCCGGGTTCGAATCCCTGCTCGGGAACGGGAGCTTGCTGGGCGGACTTTGGGCCACTCACGCGCACACACTCTTGGCCTAACCTACCTCACAGGGTCGTTGTGAGGGAAACGAAGTGGGGTAGAAATGACGTGAAATGAACTCTACATTGGATTCCCCCATGTCCTTGCCCTCTGCGGGAGGAGAAGACTGAAAGGTGGGACTCTGTGGTATGGAAGAACGCCCCATGTTGAAGCACCTGTGTGTGTTGTGTGTGTCCCCCATATCAGTTTATTGGGCAGCCAGGTAGAAATGACGTGAAATGAACTCTACATTGGATTCCCCCATGTCCTTGCCCTCTGCGGGAGGAGAAGACTGAAAGGTGGGACTCTGTGGTATGGAAGAACGCCCCATGTTGAAGCACCTGTGTGTGTTGTGTGTGTCCCCCATATCAGTTTATTGGGCAGCCACACAAGTGGCCCTTTATTTCCACCCCCCAAAGGAGAAGGGGGAAAAAAAAAATCAGAAAAGGGGCTGAAAAGGAGCGATTGTCCCAGCTGTGCCTCGAGAAATGGCTGACTGGGGTGTGTGAAGCGATGCCCGCCATGACCCTCGCT
>NW_015170451.1:25344-25901 GCF_001447785.1 Gekko japonicus
CCGAGTTTGCAACAAAAAGAAAAAGGGGGGGGAAAACAGGGGGGGTTAAAAAGAGTTTATGCACCCCCCCCTCCAAAAAAACCAAACAAACCAAGGGCCCAGCTCCACCCCAAAAGCGGCGGGGGGCGGAGGAACCAGGCTGGCTTTGCAGCGCCTTTGGGGGGGGGTTAAAAAGATTTTCTGCACCCCCCCCTCCAAAAAAACCAAACAAACCAAGGGCCCAGCTCCACCCCAAAAGCGGCGGGGGGCGGAGGAACCAGGCTGGCTTTGCAGCGCCTTTGCAGCGGAGAGGATAATCCAACGGGGCGGCAGCGGCGGAGCAGAGCTCGGAAACGGAGGCAGAAAATGCGGTAAAATCCTCAAGTTTTCCTGTCGTCGTCGGTGGCGGGGGGCGCGAAGGCTGATACTCCTCCTCCTCCTCCTCCTCTTCTTCGGGTCCCGGTGCGTTCCTGGGCGGAAGCCTCCCGGGGGCCGCCTTTGCAAAAGGCCCCGATCCGAAACTCACCCGCCGGCCGCCGGGCCTGCCTTGGGGGGGGGGGTGGAGGGGGGCCGCGCCC
>NW_015170451.1:25915-26272 GCF_001447785.1 Gekko japonicus
GAGGAGGAGCCGCTGCTGCTGCTTCCCCCACCTCCTCCCTCCGCCTCCTCCGGAGGTTCTGCAACCGACAAACGGAAACGGTAACGCGTCGACTTCCGACGAGCGGCCGAACGCGGCGCCCCACAGGCCCGGCTCCGCGGGGAGGGAGGGAGGGAAGGAGGGCGTTTTTAGCCCCACGCTGCCCTTTTGCGGAGCTGCGGTGGCTCAAGTGGTTAAGACGCTGAACTGCAGGCTGTGGAAGATCGGTAGTTCAGCAGTTCGAGACCCGAGTGCCGCATGACGGAATGAGCTCCCGTCTCTGGTTCCAGCTCCTGCCAACCTAGCAGTTCGAAAGCAAGAAATTGCAAGTAGATAAAC
>NW_015170451.1:26297-26576 GCF_001447785.1 Gekko japonicus
AACAGCGTTCCGTGCGCCTTGGTGTTTAGTCATGCCGGCCACATGACCTCGGAAACGTCTTCGGACAGCGCTGGCTCTTCGGCTTGGAAACGGAGATGAGCACCGCAACCCTAGAGTTGGACTCGACTGGCTTTCGAGCAAGGGAACCTTTACCTTTACCTTCCCTTTTGCAGGCTCGGGGGTCAGAGGCAGCGAGAGATCAAGCCCTCCCCGCCCCTCCGCTTGGCTTCCCGACGGGGTTTGGCGGGGGGGGGGGGGGGGGGGGCGCGCGGTGAGTGG
>NW_015170451.1:27151-37956 GCF_001447785.1 Gekko japonicus
TGGCTGGCCCCTGTGTGAGACGGGAGGCTGGACTAGATGGACCCTCCCTGGTCTGATCCAGCAGGGCTCTTCTGACGTTCTTCTCAGGGGAAGGCCTCGGCCTCTCTGCCCTGTTGCTGGCCCTTTTGAGGAACTGGTTGGTCACTGTGTGAGATGGGATGCTGGACTGGATGGACCCTCACTGGTCTGACCCAGCAGGGCTCTTCTGAGGTTCTTCTCAGGGGAAGGCCTCGGCCTCTCTGCCCTGTTGCTGGCCCTCCAGAGGAACCGGCTGGCCACTGTGTGAGGCAGGAGGCTGGGCTACGTGGACCACTTCTCTAATCCAGCAGGGCTCTTCTGATGTTCTTCTCCATGAAAACACAAATGTGTGTGTGTGTGTTATTACAGCTTAGTTTCCTGTCACTCAGAATGTCGATTGCTGGGGTCCCTGTTTATTTCCTCCTCTACAGGAACAGCAAGCTTCTTCTTTTTGTAGTTGAAGTTGTGTCCAGAAGCACCTTAAAGACCAGTGAGATTTTGGAGGCTATAAGCTTCTGGGAGTCCAAGCTTCCTTCCTCAGACAACTCTTGAATTGGGCTGTTCTGTAGCAGGCCAACCCAGCTACCCTCTGAAACCACATTTAAAAAAAATTAATCTTAAATCTTATTTACTTGGATCATATAGGTAAGAAGTATATTGTAGGGCTGTCTTTCGGCTGTGCTCCTGCAGAGCGCAGGGGGTTGGACTAGATGACCTGTAAGGTCCCTTCCAACTCTGAACAATGCATGATTCTATAAGTTCAAGTCTGTGCTGACTTCTCTTTCTAAGAATAGCCAGCACAAGTCTGATCTTAGTTTTCAGCGTTAGTTAGGTGGAGATTGGCTACTTTCCCTTGTCGTGATTCTGTTTCATCGCTTTCTGTAGCCACATTCGGAAGTCAGTTTTAAGCACAGCTGAAGTCAATAGAACTAATTACGGAGTAAAAGCAGCTGGAGTGTTTTATGGTTCTGTTGTTCTTACAGCCCAATCTGATGGTGTACTTGCTGCAAAGAAAGCCCTGCAGAATCCACTGCCATCTACTATCAAGTAAATCCACCCAGGAGTATAGCAGACCTGTGTTCATCCTCACCATAGTCTTGTGTGAGTAGATTTTATTGTGCATATATTAATATACGTGTTCATCTATTAAAACTGGCTTACAGATGGGGAACTGAGGCTGTGTGCATAGTCTGTGGCCAACGTGGGCTTTAACGTGGTTTTCTCCATCTCTAAGTATTTTTGCGCCCCAATGTGATGGTCTTCAACCTCTCCAGACCAGCTGGCACCCAACTCAAAGGGAAGAAAAGCCAGAAATGCAATAAATCTTCAAACCTGGGACCTACTGACCATGTGACTTCCTGTCACATCATGGTGGTGTGAAAGAAAGACGAACCGCTACACCAGGGGTGGCCAGACTTGCCTCATGTAAGAGCCCCACAGACTAAATGTCAGGTGCTCGAGAGCCGCAAGTGGACTTTGGAGGAAGAGGTGGGTTTGAGGGAGTGGCCTCAAAGAGACATCACAGGGTGGGGTTTCCGTGCAGGATGTGACATCATCGGAAGGGTTGGGGCTGAGGAAGTGACATCACCTGACTGTTGACCTGGACGTGACATCACAGGACATGACATCACAAAGTGATGTCACATAATTGCTAGGCGCCACCCCCAAAGTCTCCTGGCTTCACCACCTAAGTCCCCTGGTGGTCAAAACAGAAAAACAAAAGAGGTAAAAACAGATATTGCTAATGATATGGCCACTCTCTGACTCTGCCTGTGCCAAAAAGGGACCCCTCTGCTGATATGTGGTCTTGCCTCGTCTCAGCGTGTCTGCAAAGAGATGCAGGAGGCAAGCTGTCCTCCTTTTTTTTTTTTTTTTGAGGCTAATCAGAGATTTATCAAGTCCAAATTATCGGCCGTAGCAGGAATCACTGCTTGCGACTTCAGGTAGTCTAGGATTGGTGCCCAAGTATGAAACAGTCGTGATTTATAGGTGGTATGTGTTTCTCGTAAGATTTTATCAGTCAATTTAGCAATTATAAAGCAGTCCCATATCCTATTTTGCCAAGCTGAGATAGAGGGATCCCTACTATCCTTCCACTTAGCCGCGATTTCCATCTTTGCTAAGGCACGTAGAGTCAGGACTATCTGTTTGTTTGAAGATTGTAAAATAGATTCAAGTGTTTTATGAAGTAATAATGCTTCAGGTGTTTCCGGTAGATTGAGACCTGTTATATCTTGGATATATCGATCTCTGCACAGGCCCAGTAAGGGCGGGCAGCTCTGTAGGCGTAGAGGTGTCAAAGTCGTTTGTTATGAGGGCCGGATCGAATATAAATATCACTTTGTCAGGCTGGGCCACGTGCCGTAAAATGTAGAAGAAGAAGAGATTGGATTTATACCCCGCCCTTCACTACCCGAAGAAGTCTCAGAGCAGCTTACAAACTCCTTTCCCTTCCCCTCCCCAGAACAGACACCCTGTGAGGTAGGCGGGGCTGAGAGAGCTCTGACGGAAACTGCTCTTTTTCAAGGACAGCTCTGACAGAACTATGGCTTGCCCAAGGTCATCCAGCCAGGTGCAAGTGGAGGAGTGGGGAATCAAACCCAGTTCTCCCAGGTTAGAGTCCACCCACTTAACCACTACACCAAACTGGCTCTCTGTAACGCCAGGTACCGCAGATATGAACTTTATAAAGGACACAGGCAAACCCAATTAACAATGGCCCCGTTCACATGCGGGATAGCCACGAATCCTGGGCGGATTTTCAGGGCGCGGTCACACCGCAACATCTGGCAAGCGTTGTGCACCCATGGCCAACCCGTGGCGTGCTGCCGAAGCTGCGCAGTTAACAAGTATCTCAACAAATGTACTAGCAAATGGTTTGCCACAGGCTGCCGACGGAATCGGAAGACTCCACAGCTCAGAGAGAGCAATGCCAACATCTAAAGCCCGCTTTGTCCGATGCATGTTGGGTGTCCTGTCCTCTCAAGGCAGACATTTTGCTACAGAGAGAAAAAAAGATAATTTAAACAGAGGGACACCGGCCATGAAATGCAGGTAGCATTAGGTGAGATACAGTTATGTTAATTTCAGATATATTTGGGGGGGAGTACATTCACAATAGCAGTAATGGGCGATAACACAACATCCCTAGTTTTGCCAAGCCAGTTAGCACCTGTATTGGCTGAGAAAAGCTAGCAAACTTGTTCTTGAAAGCAGTGTTCCCTCTAAGCTGTGGAGTATTGTGAGCAAAAATTCTACTTTGTGAGCTACTGGCATTAAAATTGTGCCGTGCCGTGCTGCTCAGAGCTGGGGAATAAGCAGTGCCCCTGAGCAATGGTCCCTCTAAGCTGTGGAGTCTTGTGAGCAAAAATTCTACCTTGTGAGCTACTGGCATTAAAATTGTGAGCAAGTGATTTGGCTGCTGCATAAATTAGTTTGCTCTGAAGCCATCCCTTCTGAGCTAAGGCAAAAAATCTGTGAGTTGGAGGCTAAAAAGTTGTGAGCTAGCTCACACTAACTCAGCTTAGAGGGAACACTGCTTGAAAGGTGTTCGCTATCTTAGCAAAACTAGAGAACGTGGGTTATCGCCTGTCACTGCTGTCGTGAATGGACTCTGTACTTTTCTCGATTACGCTCTGACTGTACAAAGTGTATCTTCCCCTGAACTTCCTGCATTTTGAGGCCCTTCGACTCTGCTCTTTAACAGATTCCCCCCCCCAATTCATAACTTCCTATCCAGACACCTCCCTTGTGAGCCTGCCACGTGAGTAGCAAAATGAGTTCCCCAAAAGATTTTGCCAGAACCAAAACGCGGGCATCTTTGAGGTGCCGTGAGATGCCCGTTTAGTTTTCCCACAACAGACTAACACAGCTGTATGCAAAGTGCTGTCAAATCTCAGCTGACTCATGGTGTTTTCAAGGCAAGAGATGAACTGAGGTGGTTTCCCATGGCCTGCCTCTGCATAGCGACCCTGGACTTCCTTGGTGGTCTCCCATCCAAATTCTAACCAGGGCCAGGGGTCATTTCGTAGACAAAGAGGTGCAGGAGCTCATTAGCAGAACTCCTTAGCATAACTTATTTGCATGTGCCACACCCCCTGACGTCACCGGAAGTGTGTCAGAAGGCGACACCCACCGCTCAGGCTCCACTGGACTGTTTTGGATGGCTAGTTAAAAGGATCTCCAGTTAAAAGGTCCAGGCAGGAGGTGATGTGAAAGACCTACACCTGAGACCCTGGAGAGCTGTAATCAGGAGCTGTAGCTCAGTGGCAGAGCCTCTGCTTGGCATGCAGAAGGTCCTAGGTTCAATCCTCAGCATCTCCAGTTAAAAGGGCCAGGGAGTAGGTGATGGCGAAGACCTCCGCCTGAGACCGTGGAGAGCTATAAAGAGGGGCTGTGGCTCAGTGGCAGAGCATCTGCTTGGCATGCAGAAGGTCCCAGGTTCAATCCCTGGCATCTCCAGTTAAAAGGGCCAGGGAGTAGGTGATGGGAAAGACCTCTGCCTGAGACCCTGGAGAGCTATAAAGAGGGGCTGTGGCTCAGTGGTAGAGCATCTGGTCGGCACGCAGGAGGTCCCAGGTTCAATCCCCAGAAGCATCTCCAGTTAAAAAGGACCAGGCAGGAGATGATGGGAAAGACCTCCGCCTGAGACCCTGGAGAGCTGTAAAGAAGGGCTGTGGCTCAGTGGCAGAGCACCTGCTTGGCATGCAGAAGGTCCCAGGTGGTTCAATCCTCGGCATCTCCAGTGAAAAGGACCAGGTAGGAGGTGATGGGAAAGACCTCCACCTGAGACCCTGGAGAGCTGTAATCAGGAGCTGTAGCTCCGTGGCAGAGCCTCTGCTTGGCATGCAGAAGGTCGCAGGTTCAATCCTCAGCATCTCCAGTTAAAAGGGCCAGGCAGGAGGTGATGGGGAAGACCTCTGCCTGAGTCCCTGGAGAGCTATAAAGGGGGGCTGTCTTGGAAGGCAGGCCACCAAGGAAGACTCTGCAGCAGAAGGCACCGGCAAACCATCTCTGCATCTCGCTTGCCTTGAGAGCCCCTTGGTGGGGTCGCCATTCAGCCAGTTGCGACCTGATGGCTCTTGTGTTCGCACGAGAACCAGTGCTGTGGAACCACTGCTGCGACTCTTTGTCCTCCTCCTCTCTCGTCTATCGCTGGGTAAAATCAATGTCCCGCGTTATCAGGTAGGGGAGAACGAACAGCAGCAGGTACTGAGAAGGAGCAGGAAGTGGCAGGCACCCAAATGTATTATTTTGGGGGGTGGAGGTGTCTTAATAAAAAGTATTCCATGGCTTTTCTCTTTGGGCTAACATGACTACCTTCAAGCTCTGCTGACGCATCAAGATAATTAAAGAGATAAAGATCAGTCCAGCAGCTTCGTTTCCCACTCAGCGCATCTCACTTTGGGGCCCGCGATACTCAGTGCCGAAAATATTTATTCCAAGGTGTGTGACTCTGTTGAGTCATTCTTACACAGATGATCTCATCTGAATTTTGTAACCTTATTAATGATGAATAATAAAAGTCCTGTGTACAGGATTCTGACTAAGAGGGGGAATTAGACATGCCCCACAGTGGTGTAGTCACTGAGACCTCGAGCCAGAGATCCTGGAGTGCGAAGTCAAATGGGCCTTAGAAAGCATTACTAACAACAAAGCTAGCAGTATCGCAGCGGTATCGTAAAAGATGCTGCTGTTAAAGTGCCGCACTCCATTTGCCAGCAAATTTGGAAAATGCAACAGTGGCCACAGGATTGGAAAAGGTCAGTATACATTCCAATCTCAAAGAAGGGCAATGCCAAGGAATGTGTAAACTATCGCACAATTGCACTCCTTTCACATGCTAGCAAGGTCATGCTCAAGATCTAGGCTTCAGCAGTACGTAGATAGAGAACTGCCAGAAGTATAAGCTGGGTTTCGAAGAGGTAGAGGAACTAGAGATCAAATTGCCAACATTCGCTGAATTATGGAGAAAGCAAGAGAGTACCAGAAAAACATCTACTTCTGCTTCACTGACTATGCTAAAGCCTTTGATTGTGTGGATCACAACAAACTATGGCAGGTCCTTAAAGAGATGGGAGTACCAGACCACCTCACATGTCTCTTGAGAAACCTGTATAAGGGCCAAGAAGCAACAGTCAGAGCCGGATATGGAACAACTGATTGGTTCAGCATAGGAAAAGGAGTACGACAAGGATGTATATTGTCGCCTTGCTTATTTAATATATATGCAGAGTACATCATGCGAAATGCTGGCCTGGATGAATCACAAGCGGGAATTAAGATTGCTGGGGAAAAGATCAACAACCTCAGATATGCAGACGATACCACTCTAATGGCAGAAAGTGAAGAGGACCTAAAGAGCCTCTTGCTCAGAGTAAAAGAGGAGAGCGCAAAAGTGGGCTTGAAGCTCAACATCAAAAAAACTAAGATCATGGCATCCGGCCCCATCACTCCTTGGCAAATAGAAGGGGAAGTCGTGGAAGTAGTGACAGACTTCACGTTCCTGGGATCCCAGATCACCGCAGACTGTGACTGCAGCCATGAAATTAAAAGACGCCTGCTCCTTGGGAGGAAAGCGATGGCGAACCTAAACAGCATGATAAAAAGTAGAGACATCACCCTGCCAACAAAAATACGCATGGTCCAAGCAATGGTATTCCCAGTAGTCATGTATGGCTGCGAGAGCTGGACTATAAGGAAGGCCGAGCGCCGAAGAATAGATTCTTTTGAACTATGGTGCTGGAGAAGACTCTTGAGAGTCCCTTGGACTGCAAGAAGAACAAATCAGTCAATCCTCAAAGAAATCAACCCTGACTGTTCCCTGGAAGGCCAGATAATGAAACTGAAGCTCAAATACTTTGGCCACCAAATGAGAAGGGAGCACTCACTGGAGAAGACCCTGATGCTGGGAAAGATTGAAGGTCAAAGAAGACGGGGACGGCAAAGGATGAGATGGTTAGACAGTGTCAGTTTATCCGGCGAGTGGGCGACTCCTTCCAGTTTTTCTCCGGTACGTCTTCCGCGGCCTCCGCTGTTCTTTTGGCTCTCTGGCGACTCCTCTCGGGGGCTGTTGGTTACGGCCCTGGTGCGCAGCCGCGGTGGGCGTCACAACATCCTTGCGGCTCCGGCCGTCCTCCTGCTGGCCACGTCATCAGCTGCCGAGCCAATCGCCTCCTTGGGATGTTGCTGCCTCTCTTAATTTCCTCCGTGCTGACCGACGCCATGTTGCCGCCGCTTCTCGATTCCTCGCTCGGCTGGAGCCCAATTTCGAGGGAGGGGTACCCCCCTGTCCTCCTACGGACAGGTACCCATTTGAGTAACTGTACATCGCTTTGAGCCCACTGGGGAAAGCGATTAAATAAATGGAAAGTATTTTAAAAAATTCAAGGGCTGATAAATCTGACCTGACGCGTTTCGGCCTACATAGGCCTTCCTTAGAGGTCAGTAGTGAGTAGGGTTCCCAAATCTCGTCAAATCACGGCGGGGGATCGCATGTCTTTGCAGAATCCCTGCCCCGCCGTCGCCAGGACATGACGCTACGTGTTGCTCTGGCAGCGGGGCTGTTTCATTTTACATACCCCCGTATGTAAAATGAAACCGAGCTACAAAAAGCTGAGACAGACCCAAGGACGCTTGGATTCTCAGAAGTGATAAGAAGGCATTACACTTCAAAGCAATCTAGCAGAGCAAAAGTATTCTAGTTTCACACTCTCCCGCACCCTCTCCTAGGTTGCTATGGCGAGGGAGCTGTAAAATGCACAGTGAGTTTGACACAGGGTTAGCCCTGGACCAGGGGTCATTTCCTGTGGGAGTGCAGAGGAGCGGAGCTCCGGCAGTAAGGAGCCCGGGGGCGGGTACATGCAACAAGCCCCACCCCCTGCTCCCAGCAGCCCTCAATTGGGCCACGAGGAGAAAGAAGCAGCCAGGTAAGTTGCAGAGCCGCTCCCCCCCCCCAGCTCGCCTTCAGGTACAAGCTCTCTCTCCTCTGTGAGCTAGCAATCCAAAGCAGTCCAGTGGCACCTTTAAGACCACGTTTTATTCAGGTACAGGCTCTCCCTCCTCTGTGAGGGCAGATTTGCACGTTTCCCCTCCCACCCCATAGCTGGTTAAGACACTGAACTGCAGGCTGTGGAAGGTCAGTAGTTCAGCAGTTCGAGACCCGGGTGCCGCATGATGGAGTGAGCTCCCATCTCTAGTTCCAGCTCCTGCCAACCTAGCAGTTCGGAAGCAAGAAATTGCAAGTAGATAAATAGGTACCACTTCGGTGGGAAGGGAACAGCGTTCTGTGCGCCTTGGGGTTTAGTCATGCCGGCCACATGACTACGGAAATGTCTTCGGACAGCGCTGGCTCTTCGGCTTTGAAATGGAGATGAGCACCGGAACCCTAGAGTCGGACTCGACGAACTTTCGAGCAAGGGAACCTTTACCTTTAACAGTGTGTCTCAGGCCTAGATCTTAACGTTTTTGTTTACTCCTTTATGCTTTCTTTCCTAGGACCCATGTCTGCCGTTTGGCTTCAGGTCGGACAGTGTGGCAACCAGATCGGACAGGAATGGTGGCAAGCCATCACCCAGGCCAGAAGCAGAGATGCCGACCCGTAAGTCCCTGCCCTCCTCACCCACCCCTTCCTCGTTCACCTCCGCAGATTGAAGTCTGGGAAATCTTACCCGTGGCTGAGTCCCCGGGGCAGTTCGAGGCCTGCGTCTCAAAAAGGGATATGGAAGAGCTTGGGGGAGGGGGGGATGCAGAAAGGGCCAATCACAATAATTATGGGATCAAAGTGCATACCCTGCGAGGCATGGCCGAAGTGTCTGGGGCTTTCTAGATTAGAGGAAAGGCAGGTTGGTGTAACAACAATCAACACAAATCTACACGGGGTGGGGAAAGTGGCCAGAGAAGTGGGCTGTGGTGTCCTGCTTATTGGGGAGACGGTTTTACCTTTAAAACACTGTCTGTGTACCTAAACTTGGTAGATTTCTGCTGCCACCAGGAATTAAAAATTCCAAATCTCTCTCTCTCTGCTGGTAGAATGACCCAGGGTCTGGGCATTTCAGAGGACTATGTGGCCCTGAGGAAGGACTATTCTGATTGCTGCGATAAGCTTAAATAAAAAGGTATTTATTTAATAAAGAACAAAATAGGTTTCTGGTTATTTTGAACTGTTGCTGATGAAAGGAACTTGTAAATATAACTGGCAAAGCGGAGTCTCTTAGACTCCAAACTCCACTCTGACAGGTGTAGACAGTCTAATCTCTCTCTCTCTCTCTCTCTCTCTCTCTCTCTCTCATCTATATATAGCCACACAGGCTGAACTCTTTGTCTTATTCACGCAGAATAGACTCAAAACTCATTCACACAGACTAAACTGTTTGTCTTATTCACACAGAATAGACTCAAAAACTCCCATAGTCACACAGACTGTGTTCTCTCTCCCAACTTCACACACATAGGATCTCCTCATAGACAGCCCTCCTCCCACACTCTCAGTCATCAGCCAGTCACATCACACTTGTCTCCCTCTATCACTCTTCTTGCAGTACTGCAGTCAAACTAAACATTTAAAGAAACACACATCCCAAAACATGAAATCATTACGTGGGCTCTTTCACACATGCTAAATGCAGTTTCAGTCCACTTCAGCGGCCGATTGCAAGTGAATTTTGCCATTTCACTCAGTAAAATCCAGCTGCAAAGTGCATTGAAAGCATGTTATTCAGCACGTGTGAAAGTGCCCCAAAAGACCTCTCTTATCTTTCCCATAATACTGGAATGCGTCTATGAAATGGATTGGCAACAGATCCGGGAAAGGCAAAAGTAAGGGACTCTGGGGCAAGGGATGCTCCGTATTCTTGGCATTGGGGGGGGGGCAACAGTAGAAGGGCTTCTAATGTCCTGGCCCCACTGGTGGACCTCCTGATGGCACCCAGTATTTCTGGCCACTGTGTGACACAGAGTGTTGGACTGGATGGGCCATTGGCCTGATCCAACATGGGATTTTCTTATGTTCTTACGTCTGGGGCAGTGATGCTCTGTACTCTTGGTGCTTGGGGGGGGGGCAACAGTGGGAGTGCTTCTGGTGTCCCGGCCCCACTGGTGGACCTCCTGAGGGCCCCTGGTGTTTTTGGCCACTGTGTGACACAGAGTGTTGGACTGGATGGGCCACTGGCCTGATGCAACACTGGTTTCTCTTATGTTCTTATAAGAGGGAATTAGATACACATATGGAGCAGAGATCCATCAGTGGCTTTTAGCCACAAGGTACAGATAGGAACTCTCGGTCCGGGGCAAGGGATGCTCTGTATTCTTGGTGCTTGGGGGTTGGGGGCAACAGTGGGGGGGCTTCTAGTGTCCTGGCCCCACTGCTGGACCTCCTGATGGCACCCGGTATTTCTGGCCACTGTGTGACACAGAGTGTTGGACTGGATGGGCCTTTGGCCTGATCCAACATTGGCGTCTCTTATGTTCTTATGTTAATCACTGCGTTGACAGAGTGGCTAGATGACTTGTGGAACTCATTGCAACAAGATTGTGGTTGACTGTATGGTTGCCAGCTCTGGCTTGGGGAATTCCTGGAGATTTGGCAACGGCGGAGCCTGGGGGAGGGCGGGGTTTGAGGGAGAGAGGGAGCTCAGCGGGGTATAAGACCATAGAGTTCATCCTCCAGAGCAGCCATGTCCTCCAGGGAGAACTGATCTCGGTCGTCTGGAGATCAGGTGTAATTCCTGGAGAGGTGTACGGAAGAGAGAACTCTTTTTGGCTACTAGCCACGAGAGTAGGATTTATTT
>NW_015170452.1:0-2584 GCF_001447785.1 Gekko japonicus
CTTTCGAAAGGTTCTCTAAGGGCAGTGGGATGGAGGAATCTAAGAACACTAGCTTATGTCATTTTCTGTTTGTATATGCTCTTATCTATGGTGGCCAAACTACTTAAAGAGAGGTCCTAACGTGATAATTAGGCATGTGTGACATCTGCCTCTTGATTTCTGCAGATATCTGCTATGGTCAGGCCTCACCAGTAGTACTGTGTCCAGTTTTGGCCACCACATGTTGACAAGCTCGAACGTGTCCAGAAGAGGGCAACCAGGATGGTGAGAGGGTTGGAGTCTAAGTCTTATGAGGAAAGGCTGAAAGAGTCGGGTATGTTTAGCCTGGGAAAGAGAAGGCTTAGAGGGGACATGATCACAGTCTTCAAATATTTGAAAGGCTGTTGTGTAGAAGATGAAGCAGATCTATTCTCTCTTGCTTCAGATTGCAAGACTAGATCGAATGGGTGGAAATGACAAGGGAGTCGTTACCAGCTAAATATCAGGAGAAACTTCCTAACTGTAAGAGTGGTTGAGCAGTGAAACAGTCTGCCTCGGGAGGTGGTGGATGCTCCTTTGCTGGACGTTTTCAAGCGGAGACTGGACGACCATTTTTTGCTTATGTTGTAGGGCTATCTTTCGGCTCTGCTCCTGCAGAGTGCAGGGGGTTGGACTAGATGCCCTGTAAGGTCCCTTCCAACTCTAACATTCTATGATTCTATTATTCTATCCCTGGTGTAGTAGTTAGGAGTTCAGTGTAGTAGTTAGGAGCCAGTTTAAGAACATAACAACATAACATAAGAACATATGAGATGCCAATGTTGGATCAGGCCAAAGGTCCATCCAGTCCAACACTCTGTCACACAGTGGCCAAAAATACCAGGTGCCATGAGGAGGTCCACCAGTGGGGTCCACCAGGAGGTCCACCAGTTTGGTGTCGTGGTTAGGAGTACAGATTCTCATCTGGGAGAACCAGGTTTGCTTCCCTACTCCTCCACTTGCACCTGCTGGTGTGACCTTGGGCAAGCCACAGTTCTGTCAGAGCTGTCCTTGAAAAAGAGCAGTTTCTGTCAGAGCTCTCTCAGCCCCACCTACCTCACAAGGTGTCTGTTGTGGGGAGGGGAAGGATAAGAGTTTGTAAACTGCACTGAGGCTGCTGTCACGCACACTAAATAATCCACTTTCAATCCACTTTCAGTGCCCTTTCCAAGTGGATTTTACTGTGTGAACTGGCAAAATCCAGTTGGAAAGTGCATTGAAAGCGGATTGAAGGTGGATTATGCGTGTCTGCAGCCTGAAACTCCTTTGGGTAGTGAAGGGTGGGGTATAAATCCAATTTCTCTTTTAATTTCCTTTTTGTTTTTATTTTCTCAAAAAAGGGGGATATAGAAGGGAGGAAGGGGTAGGGGAAAATATAGATTCATCAAGTTTATCAGATATTATGAGTTGTTACATCAGGTTTTTATGATGATATAACTTAGCACAGAAGTTGTTCAGCTACTCAAGATGTAATCTCTTTTATCGTTAATAGATTATCCCTAACTTTAGGAAAGTTCTTGTTTATTCTTTTAAAGAGAGAATCTATCCCAAAATTTTGTAATTTGGTTTTATTATCTGCTTCTATATTTGAAATATGTAATACATTTATTAATACAGCTGCTAAAGCCAATTTCTTCTTCTTCTTCCTGCTTGAAAAGATCACTGGAATGCTGGTCTGCAAGGAAGCAGCTGTTTATCCCCTGCAACTGGACATGCTCAAGGTGTTTGGATGAAGCCCCAAACGGCCCCATCTGCGATGTGCCCCGTGATGGGGACTAGCAAGGCCACCGGAACATCGGAGTGCTGAAGCGTTAAAGTTAAAGATGGAAGTAAAGCGTATTCGACTAACTGTGAGTTGGAGAGCAATTTAAAAGCGGGGCTTAAGCGTGCTTCATTCCCCGGAGAGCGGAGGGAGGAGGGAGGACTCCCCCCCCAACTTAGAAAAGAGACTTTTTTAAAAGCGGAGAAGGGGGGCGAAGCAAAAATTCGATAAAGCGCGTTACCTTTTGGAAGCAGGCTGAGAGCGAGCTAGAAGGAGCCATCCTCGGGTGGCGCAGCACGAACTTTCCAAGTATAAACAAAGTTGAAAAATGGTGATGCAGAAAGAGAGTGATAAAAAGACTTTGGAGAGGCAGACAAAGAAGGCAGGAGGAACTTCCTGCCCAAGTCCCTCCTCTGCTGGAACTGCTGTCAATCAACAGGAAAGTGAACTTGCGCGCCATCTGCTGGAGGAACTGCAGAAAATCAATCAAAAGCTGGATAATAAGGATTGTGCCTTTAATACCCAACAGAAAAAAATGAATGAGACTGCTGACAAGGTAGATGAAATCGCTAAAGCGTGTCTGGCATCGACGGAAGAGATACAGAGTGTTAAGAAGAAAGTTGTTAAGGTGGAAAAACAACAGATGAAGCAGGAAAATAAATTATTATTGCTTCAAATGGAAAAGTCAAACTTGATTCTTCGATTCCAAGGGTTGAAAGAAGAAGACCGAGAGGACCTCAGAGACATTTTGGCAACAGCGTTGGCACCACTGATCGGCAGCGAAGCGGAAAAAATAAAAGAAGA
>NW_015170452.1:3480-6110 GCF_001447785.1 Gekko japonicus
AGGAAGGAAGGAAGGAAGGAAGGAAGGAAGGAAGGAAGGAAGGGAGGGAGGGAGGGAGGGAGGGAGGGAGGGAGGAAAAGAGAGAGAGAGAGAAAGGAAGGAAGGAACGAAAAGAGAGAGAAAGGAAGGAAGGAAGGAAAAAAGAGAAAGGAAGGAAAGAAAAAAGAGGACGGAAGGAAGGAGGGAAGGAGGGAAGGAGGGAGGGAAGGAGGGAAGGAAGGAAGGAAGGAAGGAAGAAAGAAAGAAAGAAAGAGAAAGAAAGAAAGAAAGAAAGAAAGAAAGAAAGAAAGAAAGAAAGAAAGCTTTCTTTCAGGGGTTCAATGTCCTTGAGTCAGATTCCATTGGACTTCGTTCTATAGAAAGGGGCAGTCTGTCCTTAAACCCATGCATCTTTCCACTAGCCAACACTGTTTCACCAGAACGCAAAAGCATCACATCTGCAGAACGCAGAAAGTGTTGAGTCTGCTGTCGCAGATACCCATGCGAATGAGGTCACCATCCTTGTAAAGCGTCTCTGAGGGCGATTCTGCATTGGCTTTTCCCTCCATTGTTTTACGAAACCCAAGTTGAAGCAGAAATTCCTCTCCACACCTCTGCCGTTTCTTGCTTTCTTTGATCCTCCGATTTTATGGTACCCCCCACACTGTGTGCCATTTTCGCTTTCTTTGATCCTCAGGTTTTAGGGTACCCTCCACAGTGCATGCCACTTTTGCTTTCTTTAACCGTTGGGTTTTGGGGTAACCCCTGCATAGATTTATGGCTGTCCAGGAGTGACTTTTCAGGCAGTGCAGCATTGCTCCGAAGTATCTGAATGTGGTTTTGAGCTGCACTTTCCCCTCCCAGTTGAGAAAATGTGGAGCGGATGCTAGATCCAGAACCGCCCTGAAGCTTTGAGGATCCGCTCGGTGAAAAGGAGGAAGCCGGTGAGAGCAACCTATTTGCAAGCCATGCGAGAGACACTCAAAGTGTTCAGTATTCAGCTGCCGATGAATAATTGAGCATGTTGCCGGGAGAACTTAGGGCTCACTTGACCTCCGTAGGCTGAGGAGACCTATGAAGATAATAATAGATTCCAATGACAAAACAAATGGAACAAGTTGATGGCATCAGTCACCTTAGCCTAGAGCCAAGTTAAGGGGCAGGGAGCGAGGAGTGGGCTGCGCCGGATGCGAATTTGCCCAGTTAAGTTCCGAGATTCTCCTCCGCAATCATTCCCCCCCCCACCTCGGACTGCAAATGAGTTGTAAAAATGCAATGCTCATCAGATATGAGATATTAGCAATTAGCAAACGATGGTCCCAAGATGTTCAGGAGGAAGGCAGGCATATAAATATTAAAGATAAAATAAAATATATGATGGCTTGCTTAAAAAATATAGTTTCAGCTCGAGGGCTACTGAGTTTCTGATATTTGATTCCAAGCAGAGCGGGGAGGAATGTTTACAAATCCCTCCAATGAGGACGGGATGAGAAATGATGGAAGAAGACGAGGAGGAGGAGGAGGAGGAGATTGGATTTATATCCCACCCTTCTCTTGGAGTCCCAGAGTGGTTTACAAACTCCTTTCCCTTCCCCTCCCCACAACAGACACCCTGTGAGGCAGGTGGGGCTGAGAAAGCTCTTTTGAGGACTGCTCTTTCCAGAACAGCTCTGAGAGAACTTGTGACTGACTCAAGATCACACCAACAGCTGCATGTGGAGGAGGGGGGAATCAAACCCAGTTCTCCCAGATTAGAGTCCGTACTCCTAAACCACTACACCAAACATACCCTTCGAAGCTCACTTGCCTCTTTGAATCAGAAGGGTCTCTCATGGTCTCCTGTGGCCTTTCTGACCGCTGTTCTAGATGCTTCACTGTTTTAGATACTTCACTGTCCTAAGTATTTTGGTTGGTGTTGTGTCCGCTGACCGCCACCAGGGGCCAGCGACTATCCAGAGCTTGACCCTGGGGGAACAATGGGAACTGGGCTCCTGGTTTCTCCAACAGGGAGCCAATAGAAACATGGGAGGGAAATTCGAACCCCCCAATGGGATCCAGGGGTGTCCCCTGGATATGTATATAGTTGGCCTCCTGGCTGTTTGTCTTTGTCTTAGTTGTGTAAGAGTCAAGCGTGCAGCAAGTTAGTGGAGCTGCAAGGGCCTAGCCATGCGGTCAACCCACTACACAATAGTTGGGCTGTGCTAGATACATGTTACAGCTCTAGTTATATCTGTGGGATTATTCTAGACTATCAGTAAAGCCCGTTGTGAAAACAATACAACGGGATCTAGAAAGATGTGATTTGTAACGAATGCATAGGCTGGAAGGAGGTAAAGTACCTCCTGGAGATTTGGGGGGTGGATTCTGTAGAGGGCAGCATTGGGCGGGGGGGCGGAAGGACTCAGCAGATATAATGTCATAGGGTCTACCCTCCAAAGCAGCCATGTTCTCCCAGGGAACTGATCTCTGTCATCTGGAGATCAATTGTAACAGCGGGAGATCTCCAGGTCCCATCTGGAGATTGGCAACCCTAGGGGAAAGTCAGCTGCACAGCAGGGGGTTGAAGAGAATGGTTTGATGGCTGCTGGGCCAAGATTGGCAACAATAGTTCCCCAGGAGCAAATGGCTGGTTTGGAGGGTGGAGCCTATGG
>NW_015170452.1:6246-6412 GCF_001447785.1 Gekko japonicus
CGAAATCACGCAGGCAGCTTCCATAGGGATGCTCCTGGTGAACAGGAGCAAGCAGCCAGGGCTAGTGATGCCATGCCAGTCTGGAGGTATGAAGTCACCCTGAGAGTGCTTGCAGGCCTAGGGTTGCCATTGCCAACAAAGACAAATTGATGCAAAGGAGGATGGA
>NW_015170452.1:8484-20527 GCF_001447785.1 Gekko japonicus
GATGAGTTAGTGTGAGCTAGCTCACAGTTTTTTAGCCTCTGCTCACAACATTTTTGTCTTCGCTCAGACAATTTCTTACACGCCCAGGGAAATGTTGATCACCACTTTGGGGTCAGGAAGCAATTGTTCTCCAGGCCAGTTTGGCTGGGAATCCAGGAGGGTTTTTTTGGTCATCTTCTGGGCATGGAACAGGGGTCACTGGGGGTGTGGGTGAGGAGGTATTTGTGAATTCCTTGCATTGTGCAGGGGGTTGGACTAGATGACCCCGGAGGTCCCTTCCAACTCTTTGATTCTACTCCAAGGCTTTGTTTGAACGTGGAAGCCCTTTCACACCACAATAGCTTCAGCTGTAGATACATTTACATGTTTACGGTTTAGCCTCCCCCCGTCCTCTGTGGTTGGGCTTGCTGGCTCATCCCACAATCCTGCTCCTCTATGCCAGCTACGAGTTTGCAGTCAGATCCAGTTCATAAACAGAGTGTAGCCACAATGGGTGGAATACTGGGGTGAATCCTAGACCGGGGTGGGGGGTGGGGCGATTTCTCCACAGTTTCCTCTGGAATTGTTTGGAGACTTCGCCTGAGCTGAAACCCATGTTCTCTCTAAGCTGTGGAGTCTTGTGAGCAAAAATTCTACTCTGTGAGCTCCTGGCATTAAAGTTGTGAGTGAGCGATTTGGCCACTGCATAAATTAGTTTGCTCTGGAGCCATTCTTCCTGAGCGAAGACAAAAATGTGTGAGCCGGAGGCTAAAAATCTGTGAGCCGGCTCACACTAACTCAGCTTAGAGGGAACATTGGCTGAAACCACCTCCAAATATCTCCTCTTTGGGTGAAGAAGGACTTCCTTTTATCCGTTCTAACCTGACCGCTCAGCAGTTTCATGGAGTGCCCACGAGTTCTTGTATTGTGAGAAAGGGAGAAAAGTCCTTCTTTCTCTGCCTGCTCTGTCCCACGCATAATCTTATAAACCTCGATAATGTCACCCCTCAGTCGTTGTTTCTCCAAGCTAAAGAGCCCCAAGCAATTTAACCTTTCTTCATAGGGAGAGCTTTCCAACCCTTTGATCATTCCAAAGCAGCCATTTTCTCCAGGGGAACTGATCTCTGTCGCCTGGAAACCAACTGTAATCTCCAGATACTACCTGGAGGGCCTGGCGTGATCTTGTCCATGGGGTCGCGAAGAGTCGGACTCGACTGTGCGACTGAACAACAAAACCTGGAGTTCAGCAACCCTATTTATTCTGTGTCACGAAGGAGGCCTTGGCTTCTGTGCCCTGTTTAGTAGCCTTCTGGGACAACTGGTTGGCCCCTGGGTACAACAAGATTCTAGACAAGATGGGCCACTGGTTTGACCCAGCAAGGCACCTATTAGGCAGCGGTCATGCACACTAAGTAATCTGCTTTCAATCCACTTCAGTGCACTTTCCAACTCGATTGTGCCAGTTCGCACAGGAAAATCCAGTTTAAAAGTGCAAATAATCTCCCACGCTGCTAATAACCACTGAGGCAAGTACTGACACAGAAGAATCTGCATGCCAGTGCAGGAGCGATCATTGAAAACAAAACAGACGGCGAGCTGACTCTAGCCAATGCAGAAACCAGGATCTGAGGTGATGTGATAAAAACAGATATTCTAAAGCAACAGGGAACCCACGTCGGATGCTGAGAAAATGTACAGCGAATGCCAGATGCAGAACGGACCATAGTGTCCACCCTCCAAAACATCTGTTTTCTCCAGAGGAACTATCTGTGTAGTTTGGGGACAACCTGTAATCCTGGGGGTTGCCCAAGTCCCACCTGGAGGTCGGCATCTCTACAGTAAGGTTACCTCCGCCCTGGAAAGAATGAGTTAGGCTGAGGAGGAGGTGGCTTTGAGCCACCCTTTCACATCTGAAAAGGCTTCCTCAGCGAGTTCTGTCAGCATCAGAAATCTCGGAGTGGCCCCCGGTTGCCCTTGCGTTCCAACTGTCCAAGGCAGCCACCCGGACCCTTTGGAAGCCGCCCTCGGCTGGCTGTTTTTAATCATTTCCCCCCCAGAGAGCTTTTCCCTCCCTTGCCGGCAATAAACTCATCCCGTAAGCCTCTCAAGAGACATTTTATCTGGCAAGGAAATGCATGGCTCACTTTTTCGCTGTTATTCCACTGGTGTGTGGGAACAGCTTACAAAGGACAACTTGTTGGGTCTCTTTCCCTGGGGAATAAACAAAGGAAATAAAGTGCTTTTTTCGGGGGCGATATACATTCTGCAACCCAATAAGCACCTCTCAGCGGGGCATGGTAAATGTTTCCTGGGGGCCATACTGGATGTTTCAAAGCATTGAGAAAATACCAACGATATCAGATTAGTTAGTGGCACAATACTTACCTCCTCCTCCCCACTTTAAACTCATCTCTTGTATATGCTTTACTTCTATTTTAGAATACAGCGCTCTGAAGGATTCCGGTAAATGCTATACAAGGATCCAATCTATGGCTCTAGCTGTATCACAAATATTTCTTGCGGTCTCAGAAGTGCATACATGTTTCTCCCTTCCTCTATTTTATCCTCACAACTACAGGTGCCGACTCTGGGTTGGGAAAGACCTGGAGATTTTTGGGGTGGAGCCTGGGGAGAGGAGGGTTTGGGGA
Source organism: Gekko japonicus (assembly GCF_001447785.1). Classification (NCBI taxonomy): domain Eukaryota; kingdom Metazoa; phylum Chordata; class Lepidosauria; order Squamata; family Gekkonidae; genus Gekko; species Gekko japonicus. The sequence goes on from NW_015170452.1 coordinate 11,112, forward strand.
GGGGGGGACCTCAGCAGGGTATAATGTCCTAGAGCCCAACCGCCATCAGCCAGAATGCTGTAGAGTGCCAAACTCTAAGGGTGATTTCCCACAAGCGCTGCTCCGCGCTCACTCCTCCCTTTTGCCCCAATGGGACGTGTCAATTTCACACAAGCTGCTACGCGGCCACATTTTGTCCTGCAGCTTCGTGTGATTTTCCCCGCGTCTACTCAATCCTGTTTTTTGAGGATTGAGTAGACGCGGGGAAAATCGCACGAAGCTGCGGGGCAAAATGCGGCCGTGCAGCAGCTTGTGTGAAATTGACACGTACCATCGGGCCAAAGAGAAGGGTAAGCGTGGAGCAGTGCTTGTGGGAAATCACCCACGGGGAAAATCGTACGAAGCTGCGGGGCAAAATGCGGTTACACGGCAGCTTGTGTGAAACTGACATGTACCATCGGGTCAAAGAGAAGAGTGAGTACGGAGCAGTGCTTGTGGGAAATCACCCTAATATGGAGAGCCAAGTTTGATTCCCCAGTCCTCCTCCGTATGAGGCCTGCTGGGTGGCCTTGGGCCAGTTACAGTTCTCTCCGAATCTCTCAGCCCCACCTATCTCACAAGACCCACCTATCTTTCAGCCCCACCTATCTCACAAGGTGAACGTTGTGGAGAGAGAAAGGGAATGATACTGTAAGCCACTTTGAGACTCCTGAAGGTAGAGAAAAGAGGGGTATAAAAAACTTCTTCTTCTTCTTCTTCCTCCTCCTCCTCCTCCCAGGAATAGGGGTGGGGGAAGTCTTGGGGCCAGAAGAGATGGGCAAAATTCCACTGGAAAGAAGCAGCATACTTGAAGGACCCACAAACATGTGTGGGATGTGTATACCCTTGGCCTCTTTTCTTGGCAACTAAGAAATGGAGCTGTGCAGGGGTCATTCCTGCGGGAGCGCACAGGAGCGGAGCTCCGGAAGTAAGGACCTCAGGGGGTGGGCACATGCAACAAGCCCCGCCCATTGCTCCCAGCAGCCCTCAGTCGGGCCACGAGGAGCAAGAAGCAGCCAGGTAAGTTGCAGAGCCCCCCCGCCCCGTCTTCAGGTACAAGCTCTCCCTCATCTGTGAGGGCAGATCTGTGTGTTACCCCCCCCCACCATAGCTAGCAATCCAAAACAGTCCAGTGGCACCTTTAAGACCAAGTTTTATTCAGGTACAAGCTCTCCCTTCTCTGCGAGGGCAGATCTTCATCCCCCCCCCAATAGCTAGCAATCCGAAACAGTCCAGTGGAGCCTGAGCGGTGGGTATTGCCTCCTGCCACACTTCAGGTGATGTCAGGGGGCGTGGCATATGCAAATAAGTTATACTAATGAGCTCATGCACCTCTTTTTCTATGAAATGACCCCTGGAGCTGTGAATCAGAAAATCTCTCTCTCACATCTTCTTTCTGTCATGAATTCACTCGGTTGCCTTCTGCAAGGGCCTCACCCTCCCCTCCCCTATAATTAATACTGCTTGCCTTCCATCCAAGGTTGTTGTCAGGATTACACTCAAATAATGTGCACGTGAAGCCCTCTGAACGTTGCTAGGGATGCCAGTCCGAGTCCTCCACGTACCCAAGCCTTGTTGCCCACTGAGAGGAAATCAGTGGAAGGCGTGTGTGGCGTTATGTGGGCACACTTCCATCACTTTCATTAAAGACTGGAATGGACATGGTGGACGCTCTAGCATTTTACAGAAACTCTATGGTTAGACAGCCTACTTCCAGTTTTGAGTGGAAGTGATGTCAGCCCCAATTCTTTCAGGGGGGTTCTGGCTGAGGCCTGGCAATCCTACAGAGAAGGCTAAATAAGACCAAGAATAAAACCAGCGCTCCATTAGTCTCTAGAACAGGGGTCCACAACCTTTTTGAGCCTGTGGGCACCTTTGGAATTCTGACCAACAATGGTGTGCACAATCACAGCAATAGCTGCTGCAACAGGCAGAGCCAACCACAACTCGAGTCCGACTCTTCGCGACCTCATGGACCACGTCACACCAGGCCCTCCTGTCTTCCATCGTGCTCCGGAGTTTGCTCGACTTCGTGTTCATTGCATCGGTAATGCTGTCTGACCATCTCATCCTTTGCCGTCCCTGTCTTCTTTGACCTTCAGTCTTTCCCAGCATCAGAGTCTTCTCCAGTGAGTACTCCTTTCTCATTTGGTGGCCAAAGTACTTGAGCTTCATTTTCAGTATCTGGCCTTCCAGGGAACAGTCAAGGTAGATTTCCTTTAGGATTGACTGATATGATCTCTTTGCAGTCCAGGGGACTCTCAAGAGTCTTCTCCAGCACCATAATTCGAAAGCATCTGTTCTTTGGCGCTTGGCCTTCCTTACGGTCCAACTCTCACAGCCATACATTACTACTGGGAATACCATTGCTTTGACCACACGGACTTTTGTTGGCAGGGTGATGTCTCTACTTTTTATTATGCAGCCCAGGTTTGCCGTCGCTTTCCTCCCAAGGAGCAGGCGTCTCTTAATTTTATGGCTGCAGTCACCGTCTGCATTGATCGTGGATGCAAGGAACGTGAAGTCTGTCACTGCTTCTACAACTCCCCCTTCTATTTGCCAAAGAGTGATGTGGCCGGATGCCATGATCTGAGTTTTTTTTTTTAATATGTTGAATTTCATGCCAACTTTTGCACTCTTTCACCCTCAGCAAGTCTAACAAGTATACACTTGTCAGGGACGCTCTGGGCTGATCCTGCATTGAGCAGGGATTTGGACCAATGCTCCCTCTAAGCTGTGGAGTCTTGTGAGCAAAACGTCTACTTTGTGAGATACTGGCATTAAAGTTGTGAGTGCACGATTTGGCTACTGTATTCATTGGTTTGCTCTGGAGCCCCATCCTTCCTGAGCAAAGACAAGAATGTGTGCGCCAGAGGCTAACAAACTGTGAGCTAGCTCACACTCACTCAGCTTAGAGGGAACACTGATTTGGACTAGATGGCCTGGATGGCCCCTTCGAACTCTGTGATTCTACGATTCGGCGATAATAGTAACTCTTCAACATTTTGCTCTGTTTAACAGGATGCCTTTTCATCTACACAGCCAATTGGCACAGCTCTTCTGGGGGAAAGCTGCAGTTGGTGGGCACCATTGAACCCCCCGGGCATCACGATGGAGACCCTTGTCTTGTACATGAGATTGCTGAGGTGCACATAACATGTAGATACCAAAGAACTTAATAGAATGTATTTTTAAGAAACATGATCCCGAGCCAATCAGAAGCAGGAAGATGTCTGGCCCTCCCTCTATCCCCCCTCCTGATTTATCCAAATGAGGAGACATCAGATGTAATAGAACTTAACAGTCTAACAAGCCGGTGAAAGACGTTGGCAGATGTTCCAAGAATGTTTGGCATGCCGGAGCGGTAGGGAAATAAGAAAGCCGCAATAATTCAGTCGACTAAGAACAAAACAAGAGAGAGCTCCCCCAACCAACCCCCCCTCTTAAAGAAAGAGAGAGAAAAAGATTTATTGACTTCTTTTGCATAGTTAATTCTGCTTCTAACTTCTCAGATTCTTCTAAGGACTTGGAGGTTTTCTTAGGCGACGATCAGAGAAGGAGAATGGAGGCAAGGATGTGGCAGAGACAGCAATCGGTGTGTGTATGTGTGTGGTAAAGCTGGGGAACAAACAAGAACATTGCAGGAGAGACGAGGGTTCATAGAATCATATAGAGTTGAGAGGGACCTCCAGGGTCATCTAGTCCAACCCCCCCTGCACAATGCAGGACATTCACAAATACCTTCCCCCCCCCACCAGTCCAGTGACCCCCCCGTTCCTTGCCCAGAAGATGGCAAAAAACCCTCCAGGATCTCCGGCCAAACTGGGCTGGAGAAAAATTGCTGCCTGATCCCAAAGTGGCGATCAGCATTTCCCGGGGCGTGTAAGAAAGGGCCAAGAGAACTAAGCACTGAGGCAACCCTTCCTGCCCTCCCTCTCATGATCTGCTTAAGTTCACAGAATCCACATTGCTGTCAGATGGCCATCTAGCCTCTGCTTGAAAACCTCCAAAGAAGGAGAGCCCACCACCTCCCGGGGAAGCCTGTTCAAACAGAAAACAACTCCACACTATCCTCTAGATCAGTGATGGCGAACCTTTTAGAGACTGAATACCTAAACTGCGACCCAAAACCCACTTATTTATCGCAAAGTGCCAACACAGCAATTTAACCTGAATACTGAGGTTTTACTTTAGAAAAAAACAACTCATACATTAACTTAAGATGATCCAAACAAAGTAAGGAAAGCAATCCCAAATGCTTTCATTGACTTAAAATTATTTGGCAGAGAATTCGACACTTTAATGATGGTCTGGGCCTGGCTGGGGCAATGGCACGCGTGCCCACAGAGAGGGCTCTGAGTGCCACCTCTGGCACCCGTGCCATAGGTTCGCCACCACTGCTCTAGATGACAGCCCTTCAAGTACTTGAAGATGGTTATTATATCACCTCTCAGTCGTCTCCTCTCCAGGCTCAACATACCTAGCCTTTCCTCATAGGACTTGATTTGCCATTCTACAGGTGGGACCTGGAGTTTGCCCAGAATTACAACTGATCACCAGATCACTGGCGGTAGGGAAGAAGACAAGCATGGACGGCTTCAAGAGGGAATTAGATAAGCATATGGAGCAGAGGTCCATCAGTGGCTACTAGCCACAAGGTATAGATAGGGGCTCTGGGGCAAGTGATGCTCTGTCTTCTTGGTGCTTGGGGGGGGTCAACAGTGGGAGGGCTTCTAATCTCCTGGCCCCACTGGTGGACCTCCTGATGGCGCCTGGTATTTCTGGCCACTGTGTGATACAGAGTGTTGGGCTGGATGGGCCATTGGCCTGATCCAACATGGGCTTCTCTTATGTTCTTATGGATAAACACATGGAGCAGAGGTCCATCAGTGGGTCTTAGCCACACGGTACAGATAGGAACTCTCAGGCTGGGGCAAGGGATGCTCTGTCTTCTTGGTGCTTGGGGGCGGTCAACAGTGGGAGGGCTTCTAATCTCCTGGCCCCACTGGTGGACCGCCTGATGGCACCTGGTACTTCTGGCCACTGTGTGACACAGAGTGTTGGACTGGATTGGCGTATCTTATGTTCTTAAGACCTACACCAGCATCTCAGCATTGTTGCCCGCAACACACTGATGTCACTTTCAGCATGCCGCGGAAATGACATCATCACATTGCTGCCAATGCTGGGAAGCTCTGGTGTCTGGGCGAAAATACTATGGTTAAAAATGGCTTCTACCACAGAGTTTTTGCCCAAAGAAAGATCAATTCTCCAGGAGAAAAATGGGTGCTTTGGAAGGACTAGGGCTGCCAGCTCCGAGCGGTGGCTGAGGTCTCCCAGAATTACAACTGGTCTCCACGTTATAGAAATCAGTTTCCCTGGAGAAAATGGCTGGTCTGGAAGGTGGACTCCATAGCATTATACCCCACTGAGGTACCTCCACCCTCCCAAGACTCTACCCCCAAACATTCAGGATTTTCCCAATCCAGGGCAAGCAACCCTACATCAGTAGGAGGATTCCGGGACCACAAGCCAGCAGGTCCCGGTTGCTGCTCTGGCCAAGAAGCAGCCTGATGTGGGCTTTTCCAGGGCAGTCTCTCAGTTCTCCCCTTTTGGGGTGTGCCTGGATACTAAAGCATCTGCTCGGCATGCAGAAGGTCCCAGTTTCAGTCCCCACAATCTCCAGTTAAAAGGATTAGGTGGTGTGTGGAGAGCCACTGCTTGCTGAGTAGACAATACTGATCTTGATGGACCAATGGTCTAATCCAGTAGAGGGTGGCTTTGTGTGTGCTAATGTGTCCTCCTGTCACCTGGGGTTTCCATGGGGACAGGTGAGTTGGTTCTTCCCCTGATCCTCCACTATGGATGCCAGCCTCCAGGTGGGACATGGGGATCCCTCAGAATTACAGATCACGAGGAGTTAGGGTTAGACAGTTTGGTGTAGTGGTTAAGTGCGCAGACTCTAATCTGGGAGAACCGGGTTTGATTCCCCCACTCCTCCACTTGCACCTGTCTGGATGACCTTGGGCAAGCCGTAGTTCTGATAAGAGCTGTTCTTGAAAAAAGAGCAGCTTCTGTCAAGAGCTCCCTCAGCCCCACCGACCTCACAGGGTGTCTGTTGTGGGGAGGGGAAGGGAAAGGAGTGTGTAAGCCACTCTGAGACACCTTTGGGTAGTGAAGGGCGGGGTATAAATTCTTCTTCTTCTTCTTCTTCTTCTTCTTCTTCTTCTTCTTCTTCTTCTTCTTCTTCTTCTTCTTCTTCTTCTTCTTCTTCTTCTTCTTCTTCTTCTTCTCTGTGTTAGTCTGTTGCTGCAAAATAGTAAAAAGCCCTGTAGCACCTTCAAGACTAACAAATTTTATTGTACAACTAGGAATAAGTCTCGTTGTGGAAATAAATACAACGAGCTCTAGAAAGAGCCTCTGAGCAGATGCCCTGCCCTTGGGCACTCAGCATCAACTTGCTGTGGTGACCTCAGCAGCTATATAAGACACAGAGTCCACCGTTTTCTCCAGGGGAACTGATCTTTGCCATCTGAAGAGCTGCTGTAATTATGAGATTTGCCATTTTACTGACAGAACCAAGCTTGGTTGCCAAGCAACAGCCACTGAGGGAAAAGTTAGTCCCACAGGAGCCAAGCTGAAGTGTCTTCATCAGGAGGGACAGCCGTTTGGCAGTTATTCTGACAGCGAGCAGTGGCTGAGGTGGCAGTGGGCGTGGAAGATGAGTGGACCCAGCACCCAGCCAATGGCACGTAATTACTCTTGAGTGGCAATTGACGGGCCAATGGCTGATGAAGCGCACAGCACAGCCAATGGGAGAGGTGGAAATGGCCAACACATTAGGAGAAATATATATATAAGATAAGCTTTCAAGAAACATAGCTCTCTTCATTAGATGCATCTGACAAAGAGAGCTGTGTTTCCCAAAAGCTTATGCTATAATAAAGTTTGTGAGTCTTAAGGGTGCTACTGGGCTTTTTACTATCTTGGAACTACAGTTTACCTCCAGACTACATGGGTGCTTTGGAGGGTAGACTCTGTGACATTGTACCCCACTGAGGTCCCTGTCCTCCTCAGGCTCCATCCCCAAATCTCCAGGAGTTTCCCAACCACGATCTGGTAACCCTACTCCCCCATCCCTCATCGGTGGCTAAGAGAGACGTGTCGATCCTATCCTCCACAATGGCCCTGTACTTTCTTCTTTGCTTGCCCGTTTGGTGTAGTGGTTAAGTGCATGGACTCTCATCTGGGAGAATTGGGTTTGACGCCTCACTCCTCCATGTGCAGCTGCTGGTATGACCTTGGGTCAGTTACAAATGCTCTCCGTGCTGTTCTCTCAAGAGCAGTCCTCGAAAGAGCTCTCTCAGCCCCACGGACCTCACAGGGTGTTGGTTGAGGGGGGAGGAAGGGAAAGGAGTTTGTAAGCTGCTCTGAGACTCTGAGTGAAGGGCGGGGTATAAATCCAATCCCCTCCTCCTCCTCCTCTTCTTCTTTTTCTTCTTCTTCTTCTCCTCCCTGGTTGGTTCATCTGTTTATATGTGGTTGTATACTATTTCTGGTGCGTATGAGACTTTGTTGTTCTGGATGGCCACGACAGCCTGCCAGTAGGCTGGTTTTGGCAGGATCAACATTGTATTTTAAAGAAAACAAAATAGTAATGATTCAGCCCTTTACCCTCTGGAGCAAAGTCCTTTTTCCATGGGTGAATCATGCAGACAAAGTCTTTATAGGCAACTGTGTTCTCAGCAGGGAAGAAGATGCTGTAAGGTCGCCTCCATGCTGGAGAGGAGACAGATGGAGTATGATGGCAGGGTCTCAGTTAGTTACTCTCCGCATTCCACAATTAAGAAGGGCACGTCTGTTCATCAGTCTTCGATTCTGATATGTTTATTTCCTTCACTAAGTTTCCCCCCGGAATTAAACTCAAGCAAACGGAGACCATGAAAACTAAGACCATAAAAAAAAAAACTAAGTGCACAGACTCTGATCTGGAAGAACCGGGATTGATTCCCCACTCCTCCACTTGCAGCTGCTGGATGACCTTGGGCAAGCCATAGTTCTGTCAGAGCTGTCCTTGAAAAGCAGTTCTTGAAGAGCTCTCTCAGCCCCATCTACCTCAAAGGGCGTCTTCTGTGGAGAGGGGAAGGGAAAGGAGTTTGTGAGCCGCTCTGAGACTCCTTTGGGTAGTGAAGGGCGGGGTATAAATCCAATCTCTTCTCCTTCTTCTTACTGATATTGGAGGAAGGCTACATCAGCATCTCAGTGTCATTGCTGGAAACTCAGGAACATCACTTCTGTCATGCACTGGAAGTGATGTCATCACAATGCAGTGACATGGGGACATTCTGGTATTTGGGCAAAACCTCTATGGCAGAAGCCATTTTTTACCATAGAGTTTTTGCTGAAACAGAGCTTCCCAGTGTTGCCGGCAATATGATGATGTCACTTCCAAAGCATGCCAAATGTGGCATCTCTCTTTTGCTGATGACAACACTGAGATGATGGCATAGGCTTCCCCGACTCCCAGTAAGTCCCGGCTCCGCCTGCCAGCTAGTAGATTGGTAGATGAAGAAAAGAACAAACTGGATTTATACCCTACCTTTCACTACCCAAAGGAGTCTCAGAGCATCTTACAATCTCTTTTCCCTTCCCCTTCCCATGATAGACACCCTGTGAGGTAGGTGGGGCTGAGAGAGCTCTTGACAGAAACTGCTCTTGAGAGAACGACTGTGAGAGGATGATTGTAAGCTGCTCTGAGACACCTTTGGGTAGTGAAGGGTGGGGGATAAATCCAATCTCTTCTTCTTCTTCTTTTACCTCACAGGGTGTCTGTTGTGGGGAGGGGAAGGGCAAGGAGTTTGTAAGCCGCTCTGAGACTCCTTTGGGTAGTGAAGGGCGGGGTATAAATACAGTCTCTTCTGCTTCTTCTTTTACCTCACAGGGTGTCTGTTGTGGGGAGGGGAAGGGAAAGGAGTTTGTGAGCCGCTCTGAGACTCCTTTGGGTAGTGAAGGGCGGGGTATAAATCCTATTTCTTCTTCTTCTTCTTTTACCTCACAGGGTGTCTGTTGTGGGGAGGGGAAGGGAAAGGAGTTTGTGAGCCACTCTGAGACTCCTTCGGGTAGTGAAGGGTGGGGTATAAATCCAATCTCTTCTTCTTCTTCTTTTACCTCACAGGGTGTCTGTTGTGGGGAGGGGAAGGGAAAGGAGTTTGTGATCCGCTCTCAATCTCTTCTTCTTCTTCTTTTACCTCGCAGGGTGTCTGTTGTGGGGAGGGGAAGGGAAAGGAGTTTGTGAGCCGCTCTGAGACTCCTTCGGGTAGTGAAGGGTGGGGTATAAATCCAATCTCTTCTTCTTCTTCTTTTACCTCACAGGGTGTCTGCTGTGGAGAGGGGAAGGG
>NW_015170452.1:20551-25899 GCF_001447785.1 Gekko japonicus
AATCCAATCTCTTCTTCTTCTTCTTTTACCTCGCAGGGTGTCTATTGTGGGGAGGGGAAGGGCAAGGAGTTTGTAAGCCGCTCTGAGACTCCTTCGGGTAGTGAAGGGCAGGGTATAAATCCAATCTCTTCTTCTTCTTCTTTTACCTCGCAGGGTGTCTATTGTGGGGAGGGGAAGGGAAAGGAGTTTGTAAGCCGCTCTGAGACTCCTTCGGGTAGTGAAGGGCAGGATATAAATCCAATCTCCTCTTCTTCTTTTACCTCACACGGTGTCTGTTGTGGGGAGGGGAAGGGAAAGGAGTTTGTGAGCTGCTCTGAGACTCCTTCGGGTAGTGAAGGGCAGGGTATAAATCCAATCTCTTCTTCTTCTTCTTCTTCTACATTTCTTACGTGAATGGGGTGTCTCCTAATTAATTGGGGGAATTAGCATAGTTGGAGACCAGGAAGTGTGGGTAAGTAGGGGATCCCCACCAATGTTTACAGGGTTTGTTCCCTGAGAACTCTCGAATAAACCAGGCTGGCTAAACGGAAAGTAATTTAATTAAGCAAAAGAATAAAGAGTAAAAACATACGCACAAAGCACATGGGGGAAATCATGCAACCGATCTAAGAAAAGAATGAAAGGAAGGATCGGGGAGGGTGATATTTACCAAGACTTGAAGTCTGTGAAGGCATCGAGAGAAACGGACAGCATTTCCCAGACAAAAGGAGGAAGGACCTACATGTTATGTTTTGGTGCTGAGATAATGTGTGCACACACCACAGAGCAGAGCATGCCCAGTCATGGGGACAGTTATCCCTGAGGCAGTCTGACATCTGCTCCCCTAGAACAAACCTTGAGAAGATTTCCCAGGGTGGACACACGGCCGAGGGAAACTTGTGACAGTTTGCATGAGCTTGGCTGATGGCGCTTGATGAGCTTGTCCAGTCCTCGACTTGAGTCCTGAGAAAATCCAGCGTGGCCGGCAAACGGGGACGGGACCTGCGTGAACTGGGAAAATCCAGTTGGAAAGTGGATTGGAAGTGGATTGGAAATGGATTGTTTCGTGTGTGCGACCGCAGCCATAACGTTCCCTCTGTATCTTGTCGCTAATAGCCACTGATGGACCTTTGCTCCATCCAGTCCAATGTTCCTTCTAAGCTGTGGAGTCTTGTGAGCAAAAATTCTACTTTGTGAGCTACTGGCATTAAAGTGGTGAGCGAGCGATTTGGCTGCTGCATAAATTAGTCTGCTCTGGAGCCCTCCTTCCTGAGCTAAGACAAAAATCTGTGAGCCAGGGGCTAAAAAACTGTGAGCTAGCTCACGCTAACTCGGCTTAGAGGGAACACTGATCCAGTCCCCTCTTGAAGCTGTCTATGCTTGCAGCCGCCACCGCTTCCTGCAGCAGTGAATCCCACGTTATTAATTACAAAAGCGACTGCCATGTGTTAATTACTGCTACTCCCATAGCAGGTTATCGATTTGTGCACAATTGATGCATCCCTCCGGGCCGATCCCCTCGCTCTGGCTAGAGACAACAAGCTGCCCTTCAATCGTCCTCTGCCATCGTCTCCCAATGACTAAGTCTGCTGTTGCATGCTGTCTTACTGTCTCATCCCTGATGCATCTCTCTCTCTCTCTGCCAGCACTTGAGAGAGAAGCCCATTGATGAAGAGGCCATCGCCTGTCATAGGCGCCGTCTGATGAAATCACCGCCCCCCCTGCCCCCAATGATTAGCTCGCAATCTGCCTAGCAAAGGAACGGGTAGCCGGCAGCCGTTCTCACAATATTTAATACTTATCAGGGCCATGTAAGAACAGCGAAGCACCATCGAGTGCCTGCAGGTTTATCGTCACAGAAGGGGCGAGTGGGACAAAATTGGCTCCCCGCTTACATGCGATTTTGCGGCCAAGGAAAGCAGCCGACCGCCATGTGGGCATCACTCACAACTGACGGAAAGCGTCTGTGTTTTGCACTCCGGCATCTGTCGCTGAGCAGAGAACGTATCTTCAGAAATGGACCCCCAACTCCTCCGTTCGGAGCGCGGCTGCCAAATTGTTCTGGGTGTTCGGTGAGAACAATATGACACCCATCGTTCAGTTCAGGGCCATCTGCTAGTTCAGGGGTGTCGAACTCATTTGTTATGAGGGCTGGATCTGATGTAAATGAGACCTTGTTGGGCCGGGCCACGTGTGTCGTAAAATGTAATGCCAGGTAGCGGAGATATAAACTTTATAAAGGACACAAATACAAAGGGTTTTTTTCCTACTTAAATTGAAAACATGCTTAAAACATTAGCACTCTTGCGATATTTTGTTTATTTAACAGTGTCTGATAACTGACACCTCTTGCTCTGAATTATTGCATCAAAATGTCTGTGCTGTTCCAGTCTTGAGTATGCTGTTCAGGTGTGTATCTGTAAGCTGCAAACCTAGGATGACACAGCAGCACCGGAACTGGAAGAAGCAGAAGACAGTCAGTTTCATTGTGGGCCTGATAGAAGCCCTCTGGGGGCCTGATCTGGCCCCTGGGCCGCATGTTTGACACCCCGTGCTAGTTCTTTAATGTACCATGAATGGTTCTGGTGGGCCAATTCCCTGGAGAATTGTGGATAGAAGGAGCAGACTGAGCCATGGTCCCTGCAGTTGGGAGGGGGCGATGACTCAGCAGGAGAGCATTTGCTTGGCATGTAGAATGTCCCAGGTTCAATCCTGGCATGTCCAGGTAAATTGGGGAGGGGCTGTTGCTCAGTGAAGAGAATCTGCTTAGCAGGCAGAGAGCCCCAGGTTCAAATCCCTACATGTCCAGTAAAGATCAGGTTGTAGCCGGAGTCCCTAGAAAGTGGCTGCCAGTCTGGGTAGGCAATCATAATGCCCCTGTAGGAATCAATGATGCGACCTCATTTGGAGTATTGTGTACAGTTCTCGTCACCACACCTCAAAAAGGATATTATAGCATTGGGAAAAAGTGCAGAAAGGGGGCAACTAGAATGATCAAAGGGTTGGAACACTTTGCCTTCATAAGAAGAGCCCTGCTGGATCAGACCAGTGGTCCATCTAGTCCAGCATCCTGTTTTGCACAGTGGCCAACCAGTTCCTCTGGAGGGCCAACAACAGGCACAGAGGCTGAGACCTTCATAAGAACATCAGAAGAGCCCTGCTGGATCAGACCAGTGGTCCACCTAGCCCAGCATCCTGTCTTGCACAGTGGCCAACCAGTTCCTCTGGAGGGCCAAGAACAGGGCATAGAGGCCGAGACCTTCATAAGAACATCAGAAGAGCCCTGCTGGATCAGACCAGTGGTCCACCTAGCCCAGCATCCTGTCTTGCACAGTGGCCAACCAGTTCCTCTGGAGGGCCAAGAACAGGGCATAGAGGCCGAGACCTTCATAAGAACATCAGCATCCTGTCTCACACAGCAGCCAACCAGTTCTTCTGGATGGCCAACAACAGGGAAGAGAGGCCGAGGCCTTCCCCTAATGCTGCCTTTTTCATGAATCTGTTTAATCCCCCTTTAAAGCTGTTCCTCCCTGTAGCCATCACTATATCCTCTGGTGGCATTTCCAAATTTTAAATCATTCACCATGTAAAGAAGGATTTGCTCTCTGTGTCAAGAAGTCCATCCTGAATCTACTGCTCATCTTACCACATCACTTCTGCCTAGGAACCCAGAAGTGGTGTCACCTCGTGGCATGATGCTGTAAGATTTCCCCAATCTCTATGGCAAAAACCACAGAGATCAGGAAGATTCCTAGAGTTTCACAAGATGCACTGACTTCCCTTCCCGGTTCCGAGCCAGAAGTGACATCCTGATGTCATGCAACATTCCTTCTATCCACTCTCTCTGCCCCATGCACGATTTTATAAACTTAATCTAATCTCTTCCAGTCTGATCTGTCAGCCTCTTACTTCCAGTCCGGTCATGAAGCCTCATTCTGGAGAAATGGAATCCCCCCAAAATGGCAAAAGGCAAAGAAGACCTGTGTCCAATGTTCCCTCTAAGCTGTAGAGCCCTGTGAGCAAAAATTCTACTTTGTGAGCTGCTGGCATTAAAGTTGTGAGCGGGTGACTTGACCACTGCATAAATTAGTTTGCTTTGGAGCCCTTCTTCCTGAGCTAAGACAAAAATGTGTGAGCCAGAGGCTGAAAAACTGAGCTAGCTCACACTAACTCAGCTTAGAGGGAACACTGCCTGTGTCTTCCTCACATTTTTGGAGATGGAGGAGTAATCAAGTGCTCTAATTCCTCCTTTGTGCTGACATTCCATAGACACATCCAACTCAGTTTGGTATAGTGGTTAAGTGTGCGGACTCTAATCTGGGAGAACCAGGTTTGATTCCCCACTCCTCCACTTGCATCTGCAGGATGACCTTAAACAAGCCATAGTTCTTTCAGAGCTGTTATCTCAAGAGCAGTTCTCAAAAGAGCATAGAATCGTAGAATCATAGAATGTTAGAGTTGGAAGGGACCTTGCAGGTCATCTAGTCCAACCCCGTGCACTCTTCAGGAGCATAGCGGAAAGATAGCCCTACATACACCTGAAAGATGGTCGTCCAGCCTCCGCTTGAAAACGTCCAGCAGTTCTCAAAAGAGTTCTCTTAGCCCCACCTACCTCACAGGGTGTCTGTTGTGGGGAGGGGAAGGGGAAGGAGTTTGTAAGCTGCTCTGAGACTCCTTCGGGTAGTGAAGGGTGGGGTATAAATCCAATCTCTTCTTCTTCTCATTCTTGATCTTTGTAGTATACTCCTCCAACCCACCCAGCTCACATTTCTCTGCATAAATAAGAGACAGCATCTTCTTAGGATGCAAAGACATCCCCACACACACACCTCTGGCAGCAGAAAGCGACATGATTTATGGTTCCACAGTGTACGTCCTTGCCGTTTTTACATCTGCCCGTGCTTTCTGTTTCTAATCGGCCTCATTTATTGCATATGTATATATGTATATCCCCCAGTCACTCTGGCAAATGACTCCTTTAAAAATAAATAAATCCCAATTCTGAAGAATAATGGTCGAAGGAGTCAGCAGACGTTAATCGCTCTGAAGCAATTAGAGGCAGTCAGGCTACACGGATTTCCAACCCGGAATTCCCCGGACGATCCGAAATCTTGAAAGCCCCAATGAGTCCAGGGACTCGAGAGTGCCTTTAAAGAAAAGAAAGAAAGTTTTCCTGCTGTTTTCCAGTCTTCAGGGTTTACCTGGACTCATTAAAGCAAAGAGATTGATGGCCCTTCCTCGTTTAGAAATGGATTATCATCTACATAGTATGGTCGCTGGCTGATGAGGGCATTATCAGCAGATCTGAATCCCTGCCAGATATATTTCAGATGGCACAGGCTCCCATAGAAAGGTGTTACCCAGTGGTC
>NW_015170452.1:26353-26871 GCF_001447785.1 Gekko japonicus
TTCCCCTTCCCCTCCCCACAACGGACACCCTGTGAGGAAGGTGGGGCTGAGAGCTCTCTGGAGAACTGTCTTGAGAGAGCAGCTCTGAAAGAACTTGCCCAAGGTCACACCAGCAGCTGCAAGTGGAGGAGTGGGGAATCAAACCCGGTTCTCTCAGATTAGAGTCCGCACTCCTCACCACTATACCAAACTGGCTCTAGTTTATGTATAGTCCTGTCCTGCTCCTTACCTGAATCTCAGCAGAACTCCAAAGATAAGCAGGGTCGGCCCTGGTTAGTACTTGGATGGGAGACCTACAAGGAAGCCAAGGGTGGATCCACAGAGGCAGGCGTTGGCAAACCACCTCTGCTCATCTCTTGTCTTGGAAAACCCAATGGGGGTCTCCAGGGCTATTTTTGGGCAGGAGCACACAGGAACGGAGTTCCGGCTAGCTTCAGAGTTGGCCACGCCCACTACGGCCAAAACCTCTGCGTGCCTGGCTACAGAGGGAAGGCCTGGAGAGCGACGACACCCCCCCC
>NW_015170452.1:27021-29999 GCF_001447785.1 Gekko japonicus
CTGAGTCTCAAGGTGGGTTACAGAGGACAAAGAGAAAGGAAGAAAAATCTAATCAGTTTGATGTAGTGGTTAAGTGTACGGACTCTCGCCTGGGAGAATCGGGTTTGATTCCCCACTCCTCCACATGAAGCCAGCTGGGTGACCTTGGGTCAGTCACAAGTTCTTTCAGAGCTGTCCTCTCAAGAGCAGTCCTCGAGAGAGCTCTCTCAGCCCACCTACCTCATAGGGTGTCTGTTGCGGGGAGGGGAAGGGAAAGGGGTTTGTAAGCCGCTCTGAGACTCCTTTGGGTAGTGAAGGGCGGGGTATGAATGCAATCTCTTCTTCTTCTTCTTTAACCTCACAGGGTGTCTGTGGTGGGGAGGGGAAGGGAAAGGAGTTCGTAAGCCACTCTGAGACTCCTTTGGGTAGTGAAGGGCGGGGTATATATCCAATCTCTTCTTCTTCTTCTTCGTTTACCTCATAGGGTGTCTGTTGCGGGGAGGGGAAGGGAAAGGGGTTTGTAAGCCGCTCTGAGACTCCTTTGGGTAGTGAAGGGTGGGGTATAAATCCAATCTCTTCTTCTTCTTTTACCTCACAGGGTGTCTGTTGTGGGGAGGGGAAGGGAAAGGAGTTTGTAAGCCGCTCTGAGACTCCTTTGGGTAGTGAAGGGCGGGGTATGAATGCAATCTCTTCTTCTTCTTCTTTAACCTCACAGGGTGTCTGTTGTGGGGAGGGGAAGGGAAAGGAGTTCATAAGCCGCTCTGAGACTCCTTTGGGTAGTGAAGGGTGGGGTATAAATCCAACCTCTTCTTCTTCTAACCATACAGTACAGGACTCTGAATGCATAGGAACTAGGACTAAAAGTACAAAACCGAACAAAACAAACAACAATGTGACCGCGCAGCATGTCACAAGCGGTGCAAATGAACGATACAACAAGAATGCAAAACTGACTGACAAAACTGACTATGGTGACAAAACTCATAAGGATGGTGAGAGGGTTGGAATCCAAGTCTTACGAGGAAATGCTGAAAGAGTTGGGTATGTTTAGCCTGGGAAAGAGAAGGCTTAGAGGGGACAGGATTGCGGTCTTAAAATATTTGAAGGGCTGTCAAGTGGAAGATGGAGTGGATCTATTCTCTCTTGCTCCAGATTGGAAGACTAAATCTAATGGGTGGAAGTTACAGGGGAGTCGATACCGGCTAAATCTCAGGAGAAACGTCCAAACTGTAAGAGTGGTTGTGCAGTGGAACAGACTGCCTCGGGAGGTGGTGGATGCTCCTTCGCTGGACATTTTCAAGAAGAGGTTGGACGACCATCTTTCCGGGTATGTTGTAGGGCTCTCTTTCGGCTCTGCTCCTGCAGAGTGCAGGGGGTTGGACTAGATGACCTGCAAGGTCCCTTCCAACTCTAACATCCTATGATTCTATTATTCTATAATGTGAACAGCAAACTACTCAGGATGCCATTGCATTTGAAAGCAATACAGGGTGTGGGATGACAAAGGTACAAAGCAAGGTAGTACCCGCTCTCCACTCCCCTATGAAAGTGCCCTTCTGGATCAGTCTGTTCCACCACAGATCTAATCCCATGACAAGACTGCCCGCTTGATCTTTTCCATTTTGCACAATTTGCAGAATGATGCAATGTTTTTTAGATTCTGGCGCTCGAGTGAACTCTGAAAGACATTACAGCTCTGAGTTCTCCATCCAAAGCACAGTCCACTGGTGATCAGCTGGTTTTACTCCCATGCAGTGCTGTTTGGCAGCGGTATGCCTTGAACACATCAACACCCAAAGATGCCTTCTACTGACTCAGACCATCCGTCCATTGAGATCAGTATTGTCTACTCAGACTGACAGCCGCTCTCCAGAGTCTCAGGCAGAGGTCTTGGTCCATCAAGGTCGGTATTGCCTGCTCAGACTGACAGCCGGTCTCCAGGGTCTCTGGCAGAGATCTTGGTCCATCGAGATCAGTATTGTCTACTTAGACTGACAGCCGGTCTTCAGGGTCTCTGACAGAGATCTTGGTCCATCGAGATCAGTATTGCCTGCTCAGACTGACAGCCGGTCTCTGGGGTCTCAGGAAGAGATCTTGGTCCATCGAGATAAGTATTGTCTGCTCAGACTGACAGCCGCTCTCAGGGGTCTCAGGTGGAGGTCTTAGTCCATCAAGGTCAGTATTGTCTACTCATACTGGCAGATTTTTCCTGGGGTCTCAGGCAGAGGTCTTGGTCCATCAAAGTCAGTATTGTCTACTCAGACTGGCAGCTTTTTCCCGGGGTGTCAGGTGGAGGTCTTGGTCCATCAAAGTTAGTATTATCTACTCAAACTGGCAGGCACTCTCCGGGGTCTCAGGCAGAGGTCTTGGTCCATCAAGGTCAGTATTGTCTACTCAGACTGGCAGCTTTTCCCCGGGGTCTCAGGCGGAGGTCTTGGTCCATCAAAGTCAGTATTGTCTACTCAGACTGGCAGGTGCTCTCCGGGGTCTCAGGCAGAAGTCTTGGTCCATGAAGGTCGGTATTGTCTACTCAGATTGGCAGCCATTCTCCAGGGTCTCTGGCAGAGATCTCGGCCCATCAAGGTCCGTATTGTCCACTCAGACTGGCAGCTCCTATCCAGTGTCTCAGGCAGAGTTCTTTCACATCACCTACTACCGAGTCCTTTAACTGGAGATGCCAGGGATTGAACCTGGGACCACTGAGCCATGGCTCCTCCCCCTTGAGAAACTCCACTGAAAAAGCCCTTTTTCATAACGTTGCCAGTGTGGTATATCTTGTTAGGGCTGCCACCTCCAGGTTGCGAAATCCTTCTGGGTGAAGCCTGGGAAAGGACCTTAGCAGGGTATTCTTGGTGCCTGGAGGAGGCAACAGTGGGAGGGCTTCTAGTGTCCTGACCCCACTGCTGGACCGCCTCATGGCCCCTGGTATTTCTGGCCACTGTGTATAAAAACTAAGTTTTCTTCTTCTTCTTCTTCTCCTCCTCCTCCTCCTCCTCCTC
>NW_015170452.1:33054-34533 GCF_001447785.1 Gekko japonicus
AGACTAACACGGCCACCCGTCTTGATCTATCTCAAGAGATAGTCCCTAAACACAGCCTACAAGTAGAAGAGAGAAGAAGAGACTGCATTTATACCCTTCCCTTCCCTTGGAGTCTCAGAGCGGCTTACCACCGCCTTTCCCCTCCCCTCCCCACAACAGACACCCTGTGAGGTAGGTGGGGCTGAGAGAACTCTCTCGAGAACTGCTCTTGAGAGAACTTGTGACTGACCCAAAGTCACCCAGTTGGCTGCATATGGAGGAGTGAGGAATCAAACCTGGTTCTCCAGATTAGAGTCCACCACTCTTAACCACTACACCAAACGGGCTCTCAGTGATGTCACCATTCCACTGAACCAGTGGATATGCTGAAGAGCCACAGATAGAGCCCATAGTGGTTACAGTGTCAGGTTAGGATCTGGAAGACCCAGGTTCGAATCTCCACTCTGCCATGGAAGCTTGCTGGGTGACCTTGGGTCAGTCACCTGCTTTCAGCCTAACCTACCTCACGGGTTATTGTTGTTGCGGAAAAAATGGAGAACGGGGGAATATTGTGAGTCTCTCCGCGGCCCCACTGAGGAAAAAGAGGAGGCATAAATGAATAAAGAAACAAGCTTGATTCTGCATTGACAGGGCTCACACACTGAGCTTTGTGTCGTAGAAGGCAAAAGGCCCCAAATGCCGTTTTAACTGCCAGCGTGCTCTAAGAATACTCTCAAAACGACTCGTAAAATACAGTTTATACACTGTCAGAGGAGAGAGATAAATTGCTCTGTGTAGCCTCACATCAATATATTTTTTTTTATTTCCCAGGAAGGATTCAGGTAGCGTCGGACCCATCAAGAAAAGTGAAACCAGGTTCCCATAAAGAGCCAGAGGGCAAGGACAGGAGAGGTTACTACAGCACAGAGCTGTAGTAATATAGCTATAAACACCAGCCAATAGTGTGAAAGGATTTCTTTTTTTTTTTTTTGCTTTCAAAGGCTTTTCAATAAACACACCTTTGGAGAACTCCTCTCCCCCCAGAACCTCACATGAAGCTGGCTTCAGCTGAGTCAGACCGTTGGTCCATCAAGGTCAGTATTGTCTACTCAAACTGGCAGGTGCTCTCCAGGGTCTCAGGCGGAGGTTCTTCACCACTTCCTGCCTGGTCCTTTTAACTGGAGAGGCCAGGGTTTGAACCTGGGACCTTCTGCATACCAAGGAGAGGATCATATCATGTACTACCTGGTCCTTTTAACTGGTGATGCTAGGGATTGAACCTGGAACCTTCTGCATGCCAAGCAGAGGATCGTATCACGTACTACATGGTCCTTTTAACTGGTGATGCTAGGGATTGAACTTGGAACCTTCTGCATGCCAAGCAGAGGATTATATCGTACTACGTGGTCCTTTTAACTGGTGATGCTAGGGATTGAACCTGGGACCTTCTGCATGCCGAGCAGAGGATCGTATCACGTACTACGTGGTCCTTTTAACTGG
>NW_015170452.1:34629-36829 GCF_001447785.1 Gekko japonicus
CGTCTCGCTCTCTCAGACTAACCTACCTTGCAGGTTTGGCAGAAGGCAACATCAGGGGAAGGCCTCAGCCTCTTTGCCCTGTTGCTGGCCCTCCAGAGGAAGTGGCTGGCCACTGTGTGAGACAGGATGCTGGACTAGATGGACCAGGAGTCTGATCCAGCAGAGCTCCTCTGATGTTCTTATCAGGGTTAAGGCCTCAGCCTCTGTGCCCTATCATTGGCCATCCAGAGGAACTGATTGGCCACTGTGTGAGACAGGAGGCTGGACTAGATGGACTACTGGTCTGATCCAGCAGGGCACTTCTGATGTTCTTATCAGGAGAAGGTCTTGGCCTCCATGGCCCATTGCTGGCCCTCCAGAGGAACTAGTTGGCCACTGCATGAGACAGGAGGCTGGACTAGATGGGCCACTGGTCTGATCCAGCAGGACTCTTCTGATGTTCTCATCAGGAGAAGGTCTTGGCCTCCATGCCCCATTGTTGGCCCTCCAGAGGAACTGGTTGGCCACTGTGTGAGACAGGATGCTGGACTAAATGGGCCACTGGTCTGATCCAGCAGGGCTCTTTTTATGTTCTTAAGAAGAACTCAGCCTCCATGCCCTGCTATTGGCCTTCCAGAGGAGCTGGTTGGCCACTGTGTGAGACAAGATGCTGGACTAGATGGACTATTGGTCTGACCCAACAGGACTCATGCTCTTATCTTGGCTGTATCTACGAACCTATAAACACACATAGACACATTAAACTACCATGTATTGAATCAGTGTGTCTACTCCAATTGTCAGTGACCCTCCAAGATCTCAAGCTGAGGTCCTTCACATCACCGACAACCTGATCCTGACTGGAGACACTGGGGATTGAACCTGGCTCCTTCTGCATGCCAAGCAGATGTTCTACCACTGAGCCACAGTCCCTCCACTTTAAAGTCCCTGGGCCAGCAGAGCAGAAAATACAAATGAAGCTGTCTTATACTGAATCAGACCATTGGTCCATTAAGCTCAGTGTCGTCTATTCAGAATGTGGCTCTCCAGCATCTCAGGCCAAGGTCTTTCACATCACCTACTGTCTGGTCCTTTTAACTAGAGACACCTAGGTCTAAGCCTGGGACCTTCTGCATTGAAGGAAGAGGCTCTTCCACTGAATCACAACCACTACCAAATGGATGAGATGTACGAAATCAGAGGGGTGGGGCCATGGCTCAGTGGTAGAGCATCTGCTTGGCATGCAGAAGGTCCCAGGTTCAATCCCTGGCACCTCCAATTAAAGAGACCAGGCAGGAGGTGATGTGAAAGACCTCCGCCTGAGACTCTGGAAAGCCAATCCCAGTCTGAGTGGACAATACCGAACTTGATGGACCAGAGGTCTGATTCAGGGTAAGGCAACTGCATGTGTTCATGTGCTGAAGGACCAGCCCAGCAAAGTTCTGAGAACATCTCTGCAGTGCACGCCATTGGTGGTTATGTGTGCAACAGGTTTCTGTATGCATGCATAGGGTTTGTGGTAAGTCTGCTGCAACTATCTGCTGCTCCAACTATTTACTGTTGTCGATAATGAGTACTATACTGCTGGAGCCATGGGGAAGGAAAGAGAGGGCCTTGAATGCCCAAGCGATTGTCCGATTATTCCACAGGGACTCAGACTGACATGTATTCATACGGCTGCCTCTGCTTCCGAATAGGGAATGTGATGTGTGACGCATTCAACTGTACGCTGCAATGCACAAGAAATGATTTGAACTGACCGGTCTCTGCTTTCGAAGGGGGAATGGAATTCAGATTCTGGACTGGGGGGAAAAAGTGAATTCCTTGTCTCGTGTCTAGCAAACCATAGAAATGATACGCACACATGACACTGCCTTCTACTGAATCAGACCTTCGGTCCATCAAGGTCAGTATTGTCTACTGAGGCTGGCAGCTGCTCTCCAGGGTCTCAGGTGGGAGTCTTTCACATCACCTCCTACCTGGTCCTTTTAACTTGACATTCCAGGGATTGAACCAGGGACCTTCTGCATGCCAAGCAGATTCTCTATCACTCAGCCTGTCACATCACCTCCTGTCTGGTCCTTTTAACTAGAGACACCTGGGTCTAAGCCTGGGACCTTCTGCATTCAAGGAAGAGGCTCTTCCACTGAACCACAACCCCTACCGAATGGATGAGATGTACAAAATCAGATGGGTGGGGCCATGGCTCAGTGGTAGAGCA
>NW_015170453.1:0-8108 GCF_001447785.1 Gekko japonicus
AAGGGCGGGGTATAAATCCAACCTCTTCGCCTTCCGTGCCCCAGTTGTTGGCACCTTGTGTTGCCCCGCTTTGGAAGCAGAGTCATCAGGCACTGGGGAAAGTCTAGTGTCTACAGATGCCGGAGCTTCCGCTCCGCTTTCCCGGAAGGGAAGTCTGAACCCACAGATCTGTTTCTGCCACTTTGTGTTCTGGAGTCACTGCCTATATATGCATGTGTGCATGCACCTGCCTGCATTAAAACCCCAGAGAGCACTACGGTCGAGGTCTCAGAATCGATTGACCCTCCCTGGCCCCAAGGAAGCCAGGGTCGCTACCACCAGGGTCAGGGCCTTTTCAGTGGCGGCTGCATACTGGATGGGCCAGTGGCCTGACCTAACATTGGCTTCTCTTATGTTCTTATATGGAGCTGAGGTCCATCAGTGGCTATTAGCCACAAGGCATAGATAGGAACTCTCAGTCTGGGGCAAGGGATGCTCTGTATTCTTGGTGCTGGGGGGCCCACAGTGGGAGGGCTCCTAGTGTCCTGGCCCCACTGCTGGACCTCCTGAGGGCACCTGGTATTTCTGGCCACTGTGTGACGCAGAGTGTTGGACTGGAGGGGCCATTGGCCTGATCCAACACTGGCTTCTCTGATGTTCTTACATGGTTGAGGCGCTGCAGTAATGTGAATGCCTGACCATCAGACGCGCACGCGGGGAAACCGCCCCAGGGTGTGCTGTCTGGTTGGTCTGACCCGCAACACTTTAAACCAGGGCAATTAGAGGCATGCCCAGATCACAGCAAGCCTCCAGTGCGACCACAGCCTAATTGGACCTTCCATGTGTTCTCTGAATGCTTGACACTGCGAAGAAAACTCCCAAGAAAAAGGGGCTTGTGGTTGACATGCACATGTGCCCCCCAGAGGCAATGGGCCGTCCACTGTTGGAAACCCAATGCTGGGCTGAACAGGCCTCCACCGGATCTATCCTGTGAGATTCTTAGATTCTTACGCATTGCTGGGCCTCTTATCAGCAGTGAAAGTGGCACACTGGCATGACATCCTGCGTTATCATTCGGAAGAGATTAGGAGCAACTAGTTATTCATGACGTGATTACATAACGAGTCTTACAAGGGCTCTGGCAGGTACCCGCAGCCTGAGCCAAGTGTGGCAATCGTTATTTCAGAAGCACCAAGAACGTTAATTGGGCGTGGTTCAGGAATGAGCAGGCGGAATGCGTTTTTAGAGTTTGGAAAACAGATTAAGAGACGGTGTTCCAGGAGCTTCCAGAGTCTTTGTTTACAAGCAGAAGCCGATAACTTCAGATAGTGGGACTGTACAGGAACGTCCCGTGGCCGTGGCAACCCAAATTTTTCAATCCTATCAACTTGTGGCAATCTTTCTCCTCTGCACAAAAACTTCCATGTTTTACTTTGTGATTCTGAAGTCTTTTCTTCTTGCTCGCGTCCAGAGTTTAGAATTTTTCAGGATGGTTAGCTGTGGAAAGTGGTGGGGGGGCCAACAGATGGCGAAGGGAGTCTGGGGGCTACAGGAGGGAAGGGCTGAATATTTAAATAATAATAATAAGAGACTGGATTTATACCCTTCACTACCCAAAGGAGTCTCAGAGCGGCTGACAAACTCATTTCCCCTCCCCTCTCCACAACAGACACCCTGTGAGGTAGGTGGGGCTGAGAGAGCTCTTTCGAGACCTGCTCCTGGGAGAACAGCTTTGAGAGAACTTCTGACTGACCCAAAGTCACACCAGCAGCTGCATGCGGAGGAGTGGGGACTCAAGCCCAGTTCTCCCAGATTAAAGTCTGCATTCCTAAGCACTACACCAAACTGGCTTTACCCAACTCCTGCCCTGGGACTGGTGGATTCTCCCAGAACACGCCACCTCACATTTCTACATTTGTATATTTTGGTGAATCCAATCAGGGAGTCATATTGTACAGCAGGGAATGTACGTGTGATGTGCGCATGGGCACTAGGTCGTTGCACCTTGGATTAGGCTACTCGCAGGAGTAAACTAGTATCTGCAGAGCAGTTAGTGTTAACAGGACTAGAGATGTAAAATTTCTGGAAATTTTGAAGCTCGGGAAAAAAAACACGTTTTTTTCGGG
The DNA here is from genome assembly GCF_001447785.1 of Gekko japonicus. NCBI lineage: Eukaryota > Metazoa > Chordata > Lepidosauria > Squamata > Gekkonidae > Gekko > Gekko japonicus. The sequence continues at coordinate 2,106 of NW_015170453.1, forward strand.
AGGAAATGGAAAATTTCGGAAAAATTGAAAAAAATGCTACATTAGCATTTCGTTTGTCTTTTCTAGATTGAAAGTCATTCTGTTACTTTAGGAACATAAAATATGACTATGGACATTTTTACTTGGCATGAAATTATCACAACTAGCATATTAAAAATATAGTGTATCCAAACGATTATTACAAACAGAATACCCACCCACATGCAAAAACAAAACTGAACCCTTTTTCTTTTCTTGTGACAACAGCACCTCCTAAAGGAAGAAATGCATCTTGTTCTTGCATTGGAGAGTTCAGTTTGTAACCTAGGACTTGCTTGTCCTCAGTGCACAGAAATTAGATCAATCTGATACCATATATATATATTTTAGAAATGATTTGGAAAACATTTGAACACCTTGTCTTAAAATATTTTATTCATCGTGTTAAAATAAAACGTTCCATAATCAATTTTTTTTCTTTTCTTTTTTCAATTTTTTCTATATTTTTGGAAAAAAACAAAAAGGCGTCAGGAAAAAAACGTGTTTTTTCCAAATTTTTCCGGTTTTTTTCCGGGCTTTCACATTTCTAAATAGGACCAGTCCCAACCAATGTTCCCTCTAAGCTGTGGAGTCTTGTGAGCAAAAATTCTACTTTGTGAGCTACCACCATTAAAGTTGTGAGTGAACGATTTGGCTGCTGCATAAATTAGTTTGCTCTGGAGCCATCCTTCCTGAGCGAAGGCAAAAATCAGTGAGCTGGAGGCTAAAACACTGTGAGCTGGCTCACACTAACTCAGCTTAGAGGGAACACTGGTCCCAACTTGCTGTGGTCTCTGCTGGGTGAACTCGGGCCAGTCACGCTTTCTCAGCCTAACCTAGCTCAGGGGGTAGTTGTGGGAATGAAACAGGAGGACAGAGAATAGAGGTGTGGAGACATGGGGGGGAAGGGCCCCCCTCCGAAAGCCTTTCAGTTTTTTTCCAATGGGAAAATTTGGGAGAGCACTAAAAAAAAAACCCTTTCAAAATGAGTAAAAGGCTTCCTAAGGCAAGGTTTGTGGAGCTCAGAATGTAGAGCAGGGAAAGGAAAAATTGGGAAATTTTAGGGAGCGCTTTAAAAAAGCCACCTTTATACTATAGACATATACTTATTCTGTGTAATGGGCGAGGGGTATAAATCCAATCTCCTCCTCCTTTTCTTCTTCTTCTTCCTCTCTCAGCCCCGCCTACCTCACAGGGTGTCTGTTGTGGGAAGGGAAAGGAGATTGTAAGCCGCTCTGAGACCCCTTTGGGTAGTGAAGGGCAAGGGGTATAAATCCAATCTCCATCTTTTCGTGCGCATGCACACTTCTTCATCAGTGGCTAGTAGCTATAGTGACTAAAGGAAACCTCCATGTTCAGAGGCAGAAAACCTCTGAATACCAGTGCTAGGAAAAGAGTCCCAGTGTTCCCTCTAAGCTGAGTTAGTGTGAGCTAGCTCACAGTTTTTTAGCCTCTGGATCACACATTTTTGTCTTAGCTCAGGAAGGAGGGCTCCAGAGCAACCTAATTTCTGCAGCAGCCAAATCACTCGCTCACAACTTTAATGCCAGCAGCTCACTAAGTAGAATTTTTGCTCACAAGACTCCACAGCTTAGAGGGAGCGTTGGAAGCGACATACGGAGAATGGCCTTGGTCTCTCTGCCCTGTTGTTGACCCTCCAGGGCAACTCGTTGGCCATTGTATGGAACATGATGCTGGACTAAATGGACCACTGGTGTGATCCAGCGGGGCTCTTGTGATGTTTGGTGTAGTGGTTAAGAGTGGAAGACCCAATATGGAGAACCGGGTTTGATTCCCCACTCCTCGTCCACATGCAGCCAGCTGGGTGACCTTGGATCAATCACTGTTTTCTTAGAGCTCTCTCAGCCCCGCCTACCTCACAGGGTATCTGTTGTGGGGAGGGGAAGGGAGAGGAGTTTGTAAGCCGCTCTGAGACTCCTTCGGGTAGTGAAGGGCGGGGGGTATAAAACCAGCTCCTCTAAAACCAACTCTTCTTGGGTCTCAGTGCGAAAGATAGACTATAAATAACATAACTAAATAAATAAAACAAATATGTGTTTATTAGTTGCTGTAGATCTTCCGGGATGTGTAGCCGTGGTCTTGGCACTGTAGAACCTGACGTTTCGCCAGTAACTCTCTGTGTCAAGGTGTTTCATGCGTGTTTCATAATATGTACGTTATTAAATATTTTCAGTATTTTCAGTGCGACGAAGTTCAGCTTAATATCCAGCTATTGTGGTGGCCCAGCGAGGAAAGGCCGAGGGACTTCTTGGGGATGTTCAGTCTGGAGAAGAGGAGAAGAGGAGGCGGGGGGGCAGGATGGCTCTCTTGAAGTCTTCGAAGGGCTGTGTGACTCGGAGGAGAGCAGGGAGCTGTTCGTGTTGGCAGCAGAGGAGCGGACCCGTAAGAAGGGGCTTAAATTAAGGGCGGGAAGGTACCAGCTGGGTATTAGGGAAAACCTTTTGACAGTCAGAGCTGTGGAAGAGTGGAACGGGCTGCCCCGGGGAGGTGGTGAGCTCCCCCTCCCTGGCAGTCTTCGAGCAGCAGCTGGAGGAACCCTAGTCAGGGATGCTCTAGGGCTGATCCTGCATTGAGCAGGGGGTTGGAGTGGATGGCCTCTAGGGACCCTTCCAGCCCTATCACGTCCAAATAATATCCTTTCTTTTGTATGTTCCAGAATTCTTTTGCTTTTGACGTTTATTTTTTCTCACCTCTCAGATAGCAAAAAAATTAAAGATACGGGTGCTTCTGGTTGCCGAGGGAGCAGCCTCAAATATTTGCATGGTTTCTGCGTTGCTTTCTTTTGGCTAACCGTTCCTGTTTACTCAGGCTTTTCTTTAAGGCGTTGGGATTTTTAGACGCCGTTTTAGCCTGGAAGGTGTTGATTTAAGCCGTCTCTGGTTTTTTTATGTTGTGTGTTTTTATGTTGGGCTGGGCGAAGGTTTTTAAGTACTTGGGTTTTAATTAATATATTTTTACGTTGTGCTTTATTGGTCGGTTTGTTTTTTAAATCCTAAGCTGCCTGAGTCAGGTCCCCAAAGAGGTGGCATTAAAATGTTCCCATGAAACAATGGGTAACGTTGCAGTTTTGCTTCTAGAAAATGAATATAGTTGTACTTTTAAATTTCATGAATATGCCAAATTAGTACAATTTTGTATGCTGACTAAGTGATCAGTGATGCATTTCATGTTGTTAATCAGGCAAAGACGTTTAAGGATTGGAAGGGAAGTAAGTATTATATGTACATAATTTCTGGAAATATTACATCTCTAGGATCTAGGGGTATTCCCAGTAGTCAGGTATGGCTGCGAGAGTTGGACTGTAAGGAAGGCCGAGCGCCAAAGAATAGATTCTTTTGGTGCTGGAGAAGACTCTTGAGAGTCCCTTGGACTGCAAGGAGATCAAATCAGTCAATCCTAAAAGAAATCAACCCTGACTGTACCCTGGAAGGCCAGATAATGAAACTGAAGCTCAAATACTCTGGCCACCCAATGAGAAGGGAGCACTCACTGGAGAAGAAGACCCTGATCCTGGGAAAGATTGAAGGTCAAAGAAGACGGGGACGGCAAAGAATGAGATGGTGAGACAGTGTCATAGATGCAACGAACATGAAATTGAGCCAACTTCAGAGGACGGCGGAAGACAGGAGGGCCTGGTGTGATCTGGTCCATGGGGTCGCGAAGAGTTGGACTCGACTGTGCGACTGAACAACAACAACAAGGAGAGAACCATCTCTGCAGCCTGGAGCTCTTGGTAGGAAGGGTGTGGTTAAAAACGGACTCATTAATCACCGACTTGTGTTGTTGCCTCCCCCCCCCACACAGAGAATCTGCTCTTAGTTCAGGGTTCAGAATAGCACTGCTGAACTGGGGCAGTGATAAATTCCCGAGGATCCCCAGTATTACCAGAGTTGACAGCTGGCTATAAACCTGTTTGCTTCAGCTGTGATATTCTGCCCAAACAGCCTGTTCTGTGGAGTTTGCCGTGCAGCGGATCAAATATTTATCTAAGCATGTTTTTTAACAAAAAACAAAGATCGGTACTTGCGTGGCCTCCCCTGGCATTTTGTATTTCTCGGTTCTTTTGCTGGTTTCCATTTTTGAGTCTCAAGACACTCCCCACCCCACCCAAAAAAAACCCCTCTCTCTGTTTTCTCTGTAGAGGTGAGAAGCATTGCTATGGGGAGCCAGTGTGGTGGTGGTGGTAGAAGAAGAAGAAGATGATGATTGATGATGATGATGTTGGATTTATACCCTGCCCTTCACTTGGAGTCTCAGAGCAGCTTACAAACTCCTTTCCCTCCCCCTCCCCACAACAGACACCTTGTGAGGTAGGTAGGGCTGAGAGAGCTCTTTCGAGGACTGCCCTTGAGAGAACAGCTCCGAGAGAACTTGTGACTGACCCAAGGTCACCCAGCTGGCTGCATGTGGAGGAGTGGGGAATCAAACCCGGTTCTCCCAGATTAGAGTCAACGCACTTAACCATACAGTGACAAACTAGAACCCCTGGGCACCCTGAGTTCGAATTCCCACTTCTGCCGCGGAAGCTCGCTGGGTGATCTTGAGGCCATCACAGACTTTTAGCCTGGCCTACCTCACGGGGTGGTTGTTGTGAGAAAAGAGAGGAGGGAAGAACAATGTTCTAAAGCCATTTGGCGTCCTTATTGGGGAGGATCGCCGAGATATAAATAAACAGCGCATGCATCTGGCTGTTCTCTCTTCACCAGCATGTCTTGAAGGTGAAAATGTCCTTTCTCGTCCTTTCTAAATAATGCTTCTCGGAGCTCTTAATCTTTTGTTACTCTCTTCAGGCGTTTCCGTGTTGCTAGTAAGCCCTGGCACCCAGGCGTAAACACAGGTGAGGCTGGACACTGGGACAAAGAGGCGTTTCCTTTGTCTGGAGTTGCCCGGGCGGGGGTGGGGGTGGGGGGGAGCAAAAGAGATCTGGTGCTGAGGGCTTCAGCAAGCAGGAATCTCGTTTCTCTGTCCTGTTCGTACATTCTTGATAGCGCAGGTTAAAAATCCTTACTTTTTTTAAAAAGAAGGATCATTTTCAGGGGCCTTATGTTAATATGGTGATGGTGTTGCATATTGACGGCACATTGTCCCTGACAAGGCAATTCTGTTTGCACTCTTAGGACCTAAACTGGAAGATACGTAGCATTTCCAGTGCATACAACAACTTCTGACACAAAGCCAGATCTATCTGTGGCCCCAAATAGAAATTTGGTGTGTCATCCAATTCCATATTGGAACATTCCAATTTTGGTCCTATTTTATTTTTTATTTTTTATTTATTGTTAATTGCCTTACACGTGTTACAGGGACTCTGTTGCTTGTTATATTTTGCACTATTTGACCTTTGAAGAAGGCCCTTGTGAGCCGAAACACGTCTGTTCTCTTTTGTGCGTATTTGTAACTTTGTACATTTTATGAGGCTTTATTTGGGCCCCTACTCTGTTTTTCTATGTCTTTGTAATAAACACTATTTTGTACACTTACTATGTTTTTAACTTTTGGCCCTCTATTCGTTTTCTAAACTTCCTTTTTTAAAAAAATATATTTTTATTAGATTTTCTTCAAAGCCATAAACAAAACATGTAATCTATAATTTGCACAAACTTGTAGTGGAAGAGCTTACAACCACCTTGTCTTCCATACTCTATAACTAAACTTTTTTGGCCTAACCCTTCAGGCTCGATTTCCAATTATACAATTTAATCCATTTTTTTTTCAAAAGTAGATTCATCTTTCCCTTTTAACATGCATGATATTTTATCCATTTCAGCGACATTATTTGTATAACCTCTCTGTCTGGAACTTTATCTGTTTTCCAGTATTTGGCGTAGAGTATTCTAGCTGCCGTTATACAATGTATCAACAATTTTTTTTTCTGCTTTTCCATATACCTCTGGTATAATATTAAGTAGAACCAGTTCTGGCTTTAGTGGTATTGAATCATCCATAATTTCCTTTAACATTTTG
>NW_015170453.1:9379-9652 GCF_001447785.1 Gekko japonicus
AAGATGGCAAAAACCCCTCCAGGATCACTGGCCAAACTGGCCTGGAGAAAAATTGCTTCCCGTCCCCAAAGTGGCGATCAGCATTTCCCTGGGCGTGTAAGACGAGAAACAGGCTCTTCAGTGCTCTTCAGAAAGGATGCTCTGAACCAGGGGTAATTTCCTCCCGGAGCGCACAGGAGTGGCGCTCTGGCAGTAAGGAGCTCAGGGGGCGGGCACATGCAACAAGCCCCGCCCCCTGCTCCCAGCAGCCCTCAGTCAGAGCAAGAAGCAGCC
>NW_015170453.1:9936-13111 GCF_001447785.1 Gekko japonicus
CTCCCCCATAGCTAGCAATCCAAAACAGTCCAGTGACACCTTTAAGACCAGGTTTTATTCAGGTACAAGCTCTCCCTCCTCTGTGAGGGCAGATCTGCACGTCCCCCCCCCCCAATAGCTAGCAATCCAAAACAGTCCAGTGGAGCCTGAGCGGTGGGTGTTGCCTTCTGACACGCTTCCAGTGATGTCCGGGGGTGTGCTATATGCAAATAAGTTATGGTAATGAGTTATGCTAATGAGCTCCTGCACCTCTTTTTCTACAAAATGACCCCTGGGTCTACTGATGGTGGAGCCCAATGAGTAAGTTGTGTCTCCCCACAGCCGGAGAAGCCAAAAGGGCCAGAAAACCCCTCAGCTGGAAGCCCCCGGAGCAGTGTTTCCTCTAAGCCGAGTTAGTGTGAGCTAGCTCACAGTTTTTTAACCGCCGGCTCACAGATTTTTGTCTTCGCTCAGGAAGGAGGGCTCCCGAGCAAACTAATTTATGCAGGAGCCAGATCTCTCGCTCACAACTTGAATGCCAGGAGCTCACAAAGTAGAATTTTTGCCCGCAAGACTCCACAGCTTAGAGGGAGGATTGCCCTGGAGTATAAACAGGAAGGGCCGACACCCAAGGCCTTCTCGCACGCCGAGCCCCAATTCAGAGGCAAGAATCGAGAGTCGGCCCCCCCCCCATACAAATCCCCAGTAGCTCAGTTGGAATGAAAAGGTTTTAGTGACCCAAGTACATAAATAAGGAGCATTTGGCACAGCCGAGGGTCAGCTGTCTTTATACGAGCAACGAGTTTTAATGCTTTGTCAATATGCACACTTTTGTACTGCAAGTCAACAAACCGAAAGCAAGAATTAGCTGGTAAGCCAGCGGGGCCGGGCCTGTCTCGTCAGAGAACCCAATCACGTTGCCTTCTGCTCCGCCTGCAATAAAACCGGCAAAAGAAGACCCATTGAACCAGATTCTGGTGCTGAAAATTCACTTGCAGATTTCACAAGCTCAGGACGGCTTTGGTGCCGTGGTTAACTGCGCGGACTCTAATCTGGGAGAACTGGGTTTGATTTCCCACACCTCCACTTGCACCTGGCTGGATGACCTTGGGCAAACTGTAGTTCTGTCAAGAGCTCTCTCAGCCCCCCCTACCTCACAGGGTGTCTGTTGTGGGGAGGGGAAAGGAAAGGAGTTTGTAAGCCGCTCTGAGACACCTTTGGGTAGTGAAGGGCGGGATATAAATCCAATCTTTTCTTCAGTCATAAATTCTCTCATGGCTGTTCTCTCAAGGGCAGTCCTCGAAAGAGCTCTCTCAGTTCCACCTGCCTCCCAGGGTGCCTGCTGTGGGGAGGGGAAGGGAAAGAAGTTTGTAAGCCGCTCTGAGACTCCCTTGGGTAGTGAAGGGCAGGGTATGAATCCAATCTCCTCTTCCTCCTCCTCCTCACTGGACCACTGTAGCGATTCTCTTGTCCGAACAACGACCCGGTTAGTGGAGAAGCCTTTGGTGAAGGACTTCATCCAGACCTTTTAGGAAGCGGATACATTAGAGTTTACTTGGGTCCCCTCCACTGTTCCCTCTAAGCTGAGTTAGTGTGAGCTAGCTCACAGTTCTTTAGCCTCCGGCTCACACATTTTTGTCTTAGCTCAGGAAGGGTGGCTCCAAGCCAACTGATTTATGCAGCAGCCAAATTGCTTGCACACAACTTTAATGTCAGTGGCTCACAAAGTAGAATTTTTGCTCACACGACTCCACAGCTTAGAGGGAGCATCGGTCCCCTCAGCCATCTATCTGACAAAGCCAGCTTTGACTCACAAAAGTCTGTTATCCTGGGGGGGGGAAATGTTTTTCTGCTACTCTAATTTTTGCTTTGTTTGCTTTGGTTCTCTACTTTTAATGGCTTATATGTGTCCGGTTGCTTGAGGGTCATGTGAAATAAACAAAGCAGGAAAAGGAGATGGATCCTTATTTGGTCCACAGTCTGAGTTTGTTTACTGATGGGGCCACAAGTTGGGGGGGGTGCGTGTGTTGAGAGGAAGCGTTGAAGCTCAGGAGGTTGGAGCTCTGTAGGTCAGGCCGCCAAACAAACAAGGCACAGATGACATCCCAGCCCTGCAGACTCTGCAGTTGCCCCACAGCTGGGATTCTCTCCTTAAAAACATCAGAGGAGCCCATGTTGGATCAGGCAGCAAAGGAGATGGATCCTTATTTGGGCCACAGTCCGAGTTTGTTTACTGATGGGGTCACAAGTTGGGGGGGTGCGTGTGTTGAGAGGAACCAGCAGCGTTGAAGCCAAGGAGGTTGGAGCTCGGTAGGTCAGGCCGCCAAACAAACAAAACACTGATGAAATCCCAGCCCTGCAGTTGCCCCACAGCTGGAATTCTCTCCTTAAGAACAGAAATGAAGCCCATGTTGGGTCAGGCCAGAGGCCCATCCAGTCCAGCACTCTGTGTCACACAGTGGCCAGAAACACCAGGTGCCATCAAGAGGTCCAGCAGTGGGGCCAGGACACTAGAAGCCCTCCCACTGTTGCCCTCCCCCCAAGCACCAAGAATACAGAGCCTCCCTTGCCCCAGACTCTCCAGAGAGGAACAGAAGAGAAGCCAGTGTTGGATCAGGCCAATGGCCCCTCCAGTCCAACACTCTGTGTCACACAGTGGCCAGAAACACCAGGTGCCATCAAGAGGTCCAGCAGTGGGGACAGGACACTAGAAGCCCTCCCACTGTTGCCCCCCACCCAATGTTGGATCCCCAAGCATCGAGAATAAATCCACGTTTTAACGAAAAGCAAAATTTATTTCAAAGCGTTGAAGACATACTCAAACACGTTCTTTGTTAGAACTGGGGATACACAGTTAGGTCAAGCATAATAAAGGGACTTCAAACAGATACAGATCCAATGGAGAGCTTTCCCGCTGGCGGGCTAATGAAACGGTTGCGCGCCCAGTCCATGGGAACCAGGCAGAATATCAGACACAACACAGGTGCAATACTCATGGGAAAAGCAATCGCCAAGCATTACAGCATCTTCTCCCCCACACAACCTCCAGCAGTTATCTTTTGCATTCCAACGCAGGAGCAGGATGATAGAAACCAAGCCGGGTGCAACAGGGAAAGGATATGTACACAGAGGTCACAGAAAACAGAATGGCAGCTTGCTGACATACTGCCCCCCTTAAAATACACTTACAACACAC
>NW_015170453.1:13682-36406 GCF_001447785.1 Gekko japonicus
AGCCATTCTCTCAAGGGCAGCTCTCAAAAGAGCTCTCTCAGCCCCACCCACCTCCCAGGGTGTCTGTTGTGGGGAGGGGAAGGGGAAGGAGTTTGTCAGCCCCTCTGAGACTCCTTTGGGTAGTGAAGGGCGGGGTATAAATCCAATCTCCTCCTCCTCTTCTTCTTCTGTCACAAGTTCTCTCCACATGCAGCTGCTGGTGTGACCTTGGGTCAGTCACAAGTTCTCTCACAGCCATTCTCTCAAGGGCAGCTCTCAAAAGAGCTCTCTCAGCCCCACCCACCTCCCAGGGTGTCTGTTGTGGGGAGGGGAAGGGGAAGGAGTTTGTCAGCCCCTCTGAGACTCCTTCTGGTAGTGAAGGGCGGGGGTAGAAATCCAATCTCCTCCTCCTCTTCTCCTTCTTCCTAGGAAAGTGTTCTTAGGATTGCGCTGTCAATGGCTTGCAGTTCTGCCGGGGTCCCAAACCAAGGCAGTCCAACAAAAGCCCCCACCCTACAGAGGACTCCTCGCCCCTTATTTGCTGCTGGAAAAGGGACGAGTAACTCTCCCTCCCCCCAGGATTATATCCGTTTTGTTATCATAACTTCTCCTTGCCCGGATCCGTGCTGTGTTTCCCATTTGGGCTGCTGCCGCCGAGGCAATCAGGTGATTCCTTTTGGAGGAGAAACTCTACCCTTCTCTCTGGGGCTTTCTGATCCGCTGGCCTGTTCCAGCCCTGACTAGAGACACTGCCAGGAGAGACACTGCGTGTCTGACGAAGGGAGGAGAAAGCCTATGTCCTGAAACCCTAAGGTGCTGCCGGACTCAAATCTTAACTCAATCCACATACAAAAGAACCTCCTCAGGAAACAGGAAACCTTCTCAGGAAACAATCTATGTGCGAAAGAACCTCCTCAGGAAAGCTCCTCCATTAGCATGTTCACAGCCTGGGGAACTTGACAAAGAGAGCACTCCATCTTTCTGTGTCATACCTGTGAGGATGCCAGTCACAGCTACTGGCGGAACATCAGGTCCTACAATGCCAGACAGCCCGGAAAATCTACAACAGCTAGTTCTTCCCAATGTTTAGCCAAACACTCTTTTAATTTTGTCTCGTTGGTTCTTCTTTGGCCTTCTGGGGCAAGGAAAAGCAGCGCAGCTCCGTCCTCTCTATATGCCAAAAAAACCAAAGTGAGATGCACAGTATGAAGACTGCAAAAACAAAACAAAAAAACTGTGCAAACCTAATTACATGAAATACAAGTAAACTTCTTGAATGTGGAATATTAATAAATAAAAAGAATTATTTCCAAATGCAAATGATTCTTTATATGAACACTATTTATAAACAGGGAACCAAAAAAATCTCAATAACGCGTCACGGTTCTTGGTGTCTTGGTTAAGTGCGCGGACTCTAATCCGGGAGAACCGGGTTTGATTCCCCACTCCGCCACTTGCACCTGCTGGATGACCTTGGGCAAGCCGTAGCTCTGATAAGAGCTGTCCTTGAAAAAGAGCCGTTTCTGTCAAGAGCTCTCTCAGCCCCACCAACCTCACCAGGTGTCTGTTGTGGGGAGGGGAAGGGAAAGGAGTTTGTAAGCCGCTCTGAGACTCCTCTGGGTAGTGAAGGGCGGGGTGTAAATCCAATCTCCTCCTCTTCCTCCTCTTCTTCTCTAATCCGGGAGAACCGGGTTTGATTCCCCACTCCTCCACTTGCACCTGCTGGATGACCTTGGGCGAGCCATGGTTCTGGCATAGCTGTTCTCGAAAAAGAGCAATGTCTGTCAGAGCTTTCTCAGCCCCACCTGCCTCACAGGGTGTCTATTGTGGGGAGGGGAAGGGAAAGGAGTTTGTAAGCCGCTCTGAGACTCCTCCGGGTAGTGAAGGGCGGGGTATAAATCCAATCTCCTCCTCTTCTTCTTCTCTATATGCAGAACATTTGTATATGTCCCTAATCTACATTCCGATATGAAACAGTCCAAAATTCATGATTAAACATCTATATGAGAGCCCTTCAGATTGTTGAAGATGGGCTGTCATATAACGCGTGGGGCTGTTTTCTGTCTACTCTTGAGAGGATGAATTGAGGATTTGGGTGTAGTTTAGAGGGAGCATCGTGGCCCACCTTGACTGGCCTGATGCCGCTGGCCTTTACCCCGTGCCACCCCCTGACCTGTATCTTTCTAGCCCGGCCTAATGGTAGGGCCAAGTCCTCGGAGCTTTCTCTGCAATGACCTAGTAAGGGAAATATTTTTGCTTTTTGAATATGGGTGGAAGAGGGGGAGAGGTGGCGAGAGAGGAATTCAGCTCTTAAGGAGTCGCTTATCATTTCTATCTGCGGCTCTGGCCGAGGCCCGGTTTCTGCCGCTTGCTCGGATTGCGGCGGACAAATCTGCTCCCCGCAGCCCCCTCCAGAAAGAGGCTCCTCTGCAGGACAGGGGCAACTGTCTGAGAGTGTGTGCTGGTCTTGGACAGACCCTAAGCACTGACCGGAGAGACCAGGGATCTTGGGAGCGTCCTTTTGGACCAGCTCCCTGGCATTAGCTCTGCGGTTAGATTGTCCTGATCCTCAGTGGACCGAAATGATTTTGTGATAGCAGAACGAGGCTCCAAGAGGAAGGCCGTCTCCCGTTTGGCGGGCAGAGGCCGCGGCTCAGTGGTAGAGCGTCTCCTTGGCGTTCCAGAGGTCCCAGGGTCAATTCCCGGCATCTCCAGGTAAAAAGATTGGCCAGTAGGTGATGTGAAAGATCTCAGTGGCTCAGTGATAGAATATCTGCTTGACACACCGCAGTTGGGCTGGTGGATTGATAGGCTTGGGTATTAAAATGAGGACACCCAGTGCATCTTGGGTACGTAAGAACATAAGTGAAGCCAATGTTGGATCAGGCCAAAGGCCCATCTAGTCCAACACTCTGTCACACAGTGGCCAAAAAGACCAGGTGCCATCAGGAGGTCCAGCAGTGGGGCCAGGACGCTAGAAGCCCTCCCACTGTTGCCCCCCCCCCAAGCATCAAGAAGACAGAGTATCCCTTGCCCCAGGCTGAGAGTTTCTGTCTATACCTTGTGGCTAATGGCCACCGATGGACCTCTGCTCCAGATGTTTATCCAGTTCCCCCTAGAAGCTGTCGATGCTTGTAGCCTCCGCCACCTCCTGTGGCAGTGACTTCCATGTGTTAATCACTCTTTGGGTGAAGAAGGACTTCCTTTTATCCGTTCTGATCCGACCGCTCAGCAGTTTCATGGAGTGCCCACAAGATCTTGCATGGTGAGAAGGGAGAAAAGGACTTCTTTCTCTACCTGCTCTATCCCACGCATCATCTTGTAAACCTCGATCATGTCACCCCCTCATCCATCTGCTTGACACGCCACAGGTTCCAGGTTGAATTCCCACCTTTCCAGTTAAGGGTCAAGTTGGAGGTGATGGGAAAGACCTCATCCTGAGACCCTGGAGAGATGCTGCCAGTCTGAGAAGAGACTGGCCCAGGCTAGCCCAGTCTTGTCACATCTCAGAAACTAAGCAGGATTGGCCGTGGTTTGGATTTGAATGGGAGAGGCAGGCGAGGGGCAAACCACCTCTGTTCGTCTCTTGCCTTGGAAGCCCTACTTCCAACTCTTGCCATGAGTTGTCTGTGACTTGACGGCACTTCCCACCACCACCAGTTGGGCTGGTGGACTGGTAGGTTTGGGTATTAAAATGAGGACACCCGGTGCATCTTGGATAGGTCAGGAAAGAGATGTGTAGGTGGTACTTCGGCAGCTGGCTACCAATTAGTCTCCGGATCCCATTCAAGATGTTGGTGTTAACCTATAAAGCCCTTAACAGTCTGGGACCCTCGTACCCACGGGACCGCCTCTCCCATTACAACTCCCCACACTCCCTTCGGTCGTCGTCTAGGGGCCTCTTGCAGGTGCCCGGCTCCAGGATGGCTCGGTTAGCTGCCACCAGGGGCAGGGCCTTCTCAGTTGTGGCCCCGGCCCTGTGGAATGCACTCTCGGATGACACCCGTGCCCTGCCAGACTTGTTTATTTTCCGCAGGGCATGCCAAGCTGGATTGTTTAGGTTAGCCTTTGGAGGGTAACCACACGTTTGGGCTGTTTTTATTAGTGATATGGCGATAGCCACGTATTTTAATATTTTAATGTCAGTATTTTATATCTGTCATTTGTTTTTATGCTGTTTTTACCTTGTTGGTTTTAGTGTTGGTTTTACTGCTCAGTTGCTCTTTGGATGAGCGGCAGCTAAAAAAAAATATATTGGATAAATATCAATAAATGCTGCAGGCTGTGATGAGGTCTCTTCACCCAAGCACAAAAGGGCTGGAATCCAGCCAGCATCTCTGACTCCTCTTGCTTCCCCAGCAACAATCTGTTCTGCAAAAGCCACTGAGCAGGACCGATTATCTTGCCGATAATCTTGCCGCCAGAGTGCCGTGCCAACGCTGGGAGGAGGAGTGCCGGCATATAGAAATCCAGATGGGCACTGAAGTCCCTCATTGGCCATCTCAGAGCACAGGGGTCCCCTCTGTCTGAGGCTGCTGGAAATCCCTCCCGGGGTCCAGGTGACACGGGGGGGGGTCCACACACCAGGACTGAATTCTCCAGCGGGCGCTGGCGTGGAGACTCGGCATCTGGTCCAGCTCGCCACCCGGGTGGAAAGCGCCTTGCAGTCGTGAGAGCGGGTGCCAAGGTCAGGTGATTCCGTCCGCTTTGTTTTTAACACCCCTTATCAGGAGGGGTTTTTTTGCATCTCGTCTGAACAACCTGGGCCGGCCTTTGCCGTTCAGCCTGCCCACCCTGTAGCAAACCCCCGCTGCGCAGTTGCCCTGCTTGTTTTGGACGTGGTCACCTCGGCACCGTTTGTTTTCTTGGTTGCTCTTCCAGGGAAAGATCAGAGAGCCCCCTTGGAAATTATCCGTTGTTTTAAAGGCCCCCTGAAACAAAGAGTTCTTTGTTCTCCGGGCAGCTTGAAAGTTTCTTTGTGGTTCAGAACCATTGTTTTCAGTTGGCACACTTACTGGTTTTTGCATTCCCCCCCCCCCTTAACACAGGATCCAGGGATACTGCAGAGATTATCTTTTCTGATACGGAGCTCTGCCTTTGATCTAGATTTTGGGCAGGCCTTTCGTACAATGGAGCCGTCTTTTTCCAAAGCTTGCTTTCTTCCCGAGTCAGCCTGTCCCTGAGCACAGACAGAGTTTGTTCCTTTTGTTCATCCTTGCCGTGCTCAAACCTTTGGTCTCTGCCCATGGCCCTCCTTTGCCAGTTTCCTGTGGGATGTCTCTTTCCCAACTACACGCTTCCCAGCTCCTGTCGACTTTGCTCCAGGTGCTAGTTTTAGAAGCCAATCTGCTACCTTTTTGATACTAAGTGCCTGCAGCCTGGTTCCCTTTTGGTTCAAGTCAGGGATCATTTCCTGCGGGAGCACACAGGAGCGGAGCTCCAGCAGTAAGGAGCCCAGGGGGCGGGCATGTGCACAAGGAGCAAGAAGCAGCCAGATAAATTGCAGAGCCCCCCGGTCCAAAACAGTCCAGTGGCACCTTTGAGACCAAGTTTTATTCAGGTACAAGCTCTCCCTCCTCTGTGAGGGCAGATCTGCACGTCCCCCATCCCCCCCAATATCTAACAATCCAAAACAGTCCAGTGGAGCCTGAGCGGTGGGTGTTGCCTTCTGACACGCTTCCGTGGAGGTCAGGGGGTGTGGCACATGCAAATAAGTTATGCTAACGAGTTGTGCTAAGGAGCTCCTGCCCCTCTTTTTCTACGAAATGACCCCTGGTAATACATACCATAATAAACTATAACCATCTTCCCTTTACGAAAACACCTTTCTGAACAGTATTTGCTTGTTGTGTGTGGGGGGGTTTTTTTGCCGTCAAGTCACAGCTGACTCACGGCAACCCCGTGGGATTTTTCGAGGCAAGAGATGTTCAGAGGTGGTTTGCCGTTGCCTGCCTTCACGTCATGACTCTGGTATTCCTTGGAGGTCTCTCATCCAAATACTAGCCAGGGACGATCCTGCTCAGTTTCCGAGATTTGACGAGATCAGGTTAGCTTGGGCTATCCAGGTCAAACAGTATTTGTTGTTGTTGTTGTTCTTGTTCAGTCGCACAGTCGAGTCCGACTCTTCGCGACCCCATGGACAAGATCACGCCAGGCCCTCCTGTCTTCCGTCGTGCTCTGGAGTTTGCTCAATTTCATGTCCGTTGCCTCGATGACACTGTCTCACCATCTCATCCTTTGCCGTCCTCCTTCTTCTGTGACCTTCCTTCTTTCCCAGCATCAGGGTCTTCTTCTCCAGTGAGTGCTCCCTTCTCATTGGGTGGCCAAAGTATTTGAGCTTCAGTTTCATTATCTGGCCTTCCAGGGAACAGTCAGGGTCGATTTCTTTTAGGATTGACTGATTTGATCTCCTTGCAGTCCAAGGGACTCTCAAGAGTCTTCTCCAGCACCATAGTTCGAAGGCATCTATTCTTCCGCGCTCAGCCTTCCTTATGGTCCAACTCTCGCAGCCATACATTACTACTGGGAATACCATTGCTTTGACCATATGGACTTTTGTTGGCAGGGTGATGTCTCTACTTTTTATTACGCTGTCTAGGTTCAAACAGTATTTACTGCAACTGTATTTCCTTGGAGGAGAGAGTATAGGGCATTTGGTTTGGAAGTTTTTTGTGTTTTTTTTTAAGCAGGCACTGGGAAGGTTAGGAAAGGGTGGGGCATTTAGAGCTGGGTTTACCACAAAGTTCCATTCCGTTCATCAAGAAGGAGGCGGCAAAACATCACACCCGTCTTTCACCAGTTGTGGGTGTGAGCGCCAGAAAGCAGCTTGGAGAATGCTGCACAGCAACGTTAACAGCTGCTGAAACCTTTTGGTTAGGGTAAAGGTAAAGGTAAAGGTTCCCTTGCTCGAAAGCCAGTCGAGACCAACTCTAGGGTTGCGGTGCTCATCTCCGTTTCAAAGCCGAAGAGCCAGCGCTGTCTGAAAACGTTTCCGTGGTCATGTGGCCGGCATGACTAAACACCAAGGCACACGGAACGCTGTTACCTTCCCACCGTAGTGGTACCTATTTATCTACTTGCAATTTCTTGCTTTCGAACTGCTAGGTTGGCAGGAGCTGGAACTAGAGACGGGAGCTCACTCCATCATGCGGCACACTCAGGTCTTGAACTGCTGAACTACCGACCTTCCACAGCCTGCAGTTCAGCGTCTTAACCACTTGAGCCACCACAGCTCCATTGGTTAGGGTACTGTGTAAATTAAAATTGGGTGAGGGAAAGGGGGGGGAACACCGTTTTGTATAAGCTGCATAGAAAAAATAGGTTTATTTGGAACCTGGGCAGACAATGCTTAAAGATACTCTGACCCGTTTAGTTTGAACTTCTTAAGAAGCCATCCTCTAGCACAGGGGTGTCAAACATGCGGCCCGGGGGCTGGATCAAGCCCCCAGAGGGCTTCTATCAGGCCTGCAGTGGAACTGGCTGTCTTCTGCTTCTTCTTCCAGTCCTGCTGCAGCAGCATCATCGTAAATTTGCAGCTTACAGATACACACCTGAAAAGCATACTCAGAATTGCAATTGCACAGACATTTTGATGCAGTAATTCAGAGCAAGAGGGGTCCGTGATCGGACACGGTTAAATTAACAAAATATTGCGAGAGTGCTAATGTTTTAAGCATGTTTTTATTTTAAGTTAAAAATATGTTTATGTCCTTTATAAAGTCTATATCTTCGCTACCTGGCATTACATTTTATGACACACATTGGCCGGCCCAACAACGTCTCAATTATATCCAGTCCGGCCCTCATAACAAATGAGTTCGACACCCCTGCTCTAGCAGAACAGGTCAGCGAACAGAACCCGTTTTCTTGGCTGGATCTTCCCTTTTGTGGCTCTTACATGTATATATATTCGCTTCATTTTTTTAAAAAAATCTCAAAGTAAGTTACAGGCAACTTGCAACAGATTACCAGATATTTTAATATGACCGTCACCATCATTTTAAAGCGATCTTAACGATAGATCCCGCTAGCACTTTATATTATAACATTATAATTTTGTATGGTTTTTGGAAGGTTTTATTATTGTTTAATTGTTATTTATGTGTTTTATTCTTAATGTAAGCCGCCCTGAGCCTGCTTCTTGCGGGGAGGGTGGGGTATAAATTTGAATAAATAAATAAACAAACAACAGGACAGGACAGGGTCCAATAAAAGACGTTAAATAAGAACATAAGAGAAAACAAGAGAAGCCAATGTCGGATAAGGCCAGTGGCCCATCCAGTCAAACACCCTGTGTCACACAGTGGCGAAAAATACCAGGTGCCATCAGGAGGTCCAGCAGTGGGGCCAGGACACCAGAAGCCCTCCCACCCCCAAGCACCAAGAATCCAGAGCATCCCTTGCCCCAGACGGAGAGTTCCTATCTATACCTTGTGGCCTATCTATATCTTAAGAACATAAGAGAAAACAAGAGAAGTCGATGTCAGATCAGGCCAGTGGCCCATCCAGTTCAACACTCTGTGTCACACAGTGGCCAAAAATACCAGGTGCCATCAGGAGGTCCAGCAGTGGGGCCGGGACACCAGAAGCCCTCCCACCCCCAAGCACCAAGAATACAGAGCATCCCTTGCCCCAGACGGAGAGTTCCTATCTATACCTTGTGGCTAAGAGCCGCTAACGGATCTCTGCTCTATAAGAACATAAGAGAGAAGCCAATGTTGGATCAGGCCAATGGCCCATCTAGTCCAACTCTCTGTATCACACAGTGGCCAGAAATACCAGGTGCCATCAGGAGGTCCAGCAGTGGGGCCAGGACCTTAGAAGCCCTCCCACTGTTGCCCCCCTTCCTCCAAGCACCAAGAATACAGAGCATCCCTTGCCCCAGACCGAGAGTTCCCATCTATACCTTGTGGCTCATAGCCCCTGATGGACCTCTGCTCCATATAAGAACATAAGAGAAGCCCATGTTGGATCAGGCCAGTGGCCCATCTAGTCCAACAGTCTATCACACAGTGGCCAAAAATACCAGGTCCCACCAGGAGGTTCATCAGTGGGGCCAGGACACCAGAAGCCACCAAGTTATGAATGGAGAAAATACCCGAAGGTGAACGTTCAGCACTCTGAACACTGGAGGGACCAATGATGTCTTTGACCTGCATCTCTTCCCAACTTGGTTTCCGCAGAAGGGTTTGAGCCTCTATCTGGAGCCACGCATTTGAACACCAGCACTTATCTAGGCCAGTCTACAGCTGCAATAAACAAATTCCAAAAGGCAGGTGGACCAGGCCCCAGGGACAGTCCGGGCTGCAGTTTATTGGGACACTGTGGACCGAACCTCAGCCTGGCTGAGAAGACTCTGCTTGGATTTGCCTAGGATGAAATCCCACCGTTGGCACAACTCTCCTCTGTCGATTGCAGCAGGGCTGTGCCAGCTCGCACGATGACTTTGCGTAGCCTCACGCAGTCCGCGGCTCCTTCAGCGCGACTGTTCGTCCCTTTCCTGTTTAGATTTGCTTCAGTCAGACATGGCACCCTGCCAGGCAAGCGTGCATCCACTTATGCCAGCCGAAGTCAGAATGTGCACAAAAGAAAAGAGAGGACCAGCCACCCACTAGCTGCAAGACACCAGAGCATGAACGTAGTATGGGGATAGCGCCTCAAACAGAAGGCAGGTGACTTGATGTTACAGGTGTGCCAGGTTGGCTTGGATGGTGGGGGGCTCCTAATCCTGCGTAATGGGAAGAAAGAGGCACAGTCTCCTCTGTTCCAGGGTGAAGAAGGGCCGAATCTGTTGAATTTCTGTCTGTCATCACCGTTCAGGGCACTGTGGCTCCGCTCCCCTTGATCTTTGCAGTCTTGTAAGTTCTTTCGTGTATCTTTCACGACAGGTAGAAACTCAGCAGGGGGATTTGTCATCACAGCATCTCCACCGGTTGAAATGCATAGCGATCCCTTCCTCCTGAAGGTTCTTTTCATTTTCCCGGCTCCAGGTTCTGCTTCTTGGTTATGCCAGGGTGTGAAATGATGCCAGGAATCATCTTTCTAATGTCTAGATCAGGGGTGGCAAAACTGTGGCTCGGGAGCCACATGCGGCTTTTTCACACATGCCTTGTTTAGCAAACTCATACCTAACTGATCCTGCGTTTATGTTTTTCACCTTGTGTCATTATGTATATCACTAGCAAATATATCAAAATTGTTCTTTATGTATCCTTAAAAAGATTTAAATGTCTGTATGTTTTACTTATTACTTATTATAATCTTTGAACCACTTATAAAACCTTGACCAAGTATTTCCAAATGTGAAATCGTCCTTTCAAAGTTAAAGTCAATTTGTCCATCTCCACCGTTTCCAAAATCCTGCTTAAAATTTCTTCTCTCGTAGGTGTTTCTGTTCTTCTCCGATATTTAGCGTAAAGTATTCTAGCAGTTGTCGTCAGAGGCATTGTCATCCAGTAGCATGTCCACAAGCAACCACTAGCCAGAGTTCTGCAAAAGCCACGGAAAATACCTAATGTGTAATGCAGAACTCTTTGGAGCAGCTCTGTGTAATTAGGGTGAGCGGGAGAAAGGGCAGGCCTGGGGGGCACATTGGCCCAGGGATAAGTAGGGTTCACATTTGCCTATGTATGGTGGGAGACCTGTAGCCAATTGTAGCTCTTGCCTGCTGATGCTCAGTGTCTACCATAGAGTTTTGGCCCAAATACCAGAGTGTCGCCCAGACATTGCCAATGTGATGATGTCACTTCTGGTTCACCCAGCCATGTTGCCGGTGATGTGGGGGGCGGGGACTGGCAACCCTACTACTAAACCAGGTTTGGAGAGTGTCTTGTGGAGTTTCCAAGGCCATGGGGGTGGGGGGTGGACGAGCCGGCCCCTTTCCCGGATGCGTCTATCAAACCGGAGTTCCAGTGTCCTCCAGAGGTGTTTTCCAGGCTGCCTGACAAATTGTGCTCTTTTGTCTTCTGGGTTGCTTTTGTCGTCTCGGGAAAGGCCGAGAAGGTTTTGTTTTCTTCCTGTTCCAATTAGATTTTCTTAATTAAAACATAATGAGGCTCTTTATGCCTCTTTTAATTTGTTGTCTCTATTTTCCCCCTTTCCCCTCCCCCTGGTCCCTTCTGGGAAGGAAAAAAATAGCCCATATTATTTCTCCAGCAGGGAAGATAATATTTTGAGAGCAGAAAGGCCGGCCTATGAATTATCCAAAAACATTATTTGGAGATAATCTTACTGAGCACATTGGTTCACTTCTTTTCTCCCTGAAGGGAACCAAAGCCGTTTGTGATGATAAAGAATGCCTTCAGGACACGATAGCGAGAAAACTACTGCTGTCAACTACTTCAGGCCCCGCATCAAATAGAAAAGCAGGTTACAAATATAAAGCCAGCGAGGAGCCTCGTGGCTTCCTACCCATTGCAGGAGCCAATGCCGCACGGGTCTATTCCAAGCGGTGGCTGCAGAGATATTTCTACCCACCCCCGGCCAAGTCTAGCCTTGGTCTGAGGCTCCCAGTATGAGCCCCGGTGGAGTCCTTGACCCAGTTAGTGCTCCGGCTTGGGAACTTGGAAATCGCACCGGGTTCTCATCTTGGTCCTCCTTCCGACTAGCGACAGGATCCCAGGCCAACTGTAGCCGTTGCTGAAATCCCAGACCTTCAGTGAATTCCCACAGTCACAACCATTAATTTTGTTAAAGGAGATGAGAGCGGTCGAGAAGTGCTTGAGACTAGCTGCAGAGAGACGCGTGCAGTCTCGAAACTCATCTGCGTTCTCGTAAACCGTTCCAAGACCAGGCGACAGAGAACTGCCCCCAGTGTCTGTTGGCTGGGTTCAGGCAAGCTTGCTTCATTCCAAAGGCTGTTTTTCCTCTTAAAGTACGCAGGCATGGTGTGCAGCGGATCTTGATTCTCTCCCGGCCTGCTATGATGACAAATATTTTTCTTTGTATATGGTGCATTTAATCTACAAAGATTCCCCAAATGCTTGGGCGATTGTATAACTGCTTTGCTGTGCTATTGTGGGCAGGGAGCCCGCCTGTGACAGAAGAGAGAATATTTTGGTTTGGAAAGCTTTCTTTCTGCTTCTCTCTGCGGGAGAGAATTCTGAGTAGGGAAGAGGGCAGGAAGCGGCGGAACTTGGCTTTAGGCTGGTGCCTGCCTGTGACTGTTTTGAAGGGGGCGGTCTTGACCCGGGGAGGCGGCCCTGCTTGGATTCCTTTGGGGCAGGTCCGTGAATCCTGTGCGTAGAAGGGTCAGTGATCATTGCAGGCGGAACTGCCTTTGACGGCTGCAAATCCTGTAATTCCTTATGTGGCACCTGTATATTTTTACCCCCACAGAGCAAATAGCGATTTTGTGGGTGGGAGAGATTTCCTTTGGGAGAACAGCTCTTGTCAGAACTAGGGCTTGCCCAAGGTCATCCAGCAGCTGCAAGTGGAGGAGTGGGGAATCAAATCTGATTCTCCCAGATTAGAGTCCGAGCTCCTAACCAAACTGCCTCTTTGTATCAGTGGCTGGGGGGCACGGGTGGAAGGTTGCTTTTGCAGTCGTCCTGCTTGTGGGTTTCCTGGAGGCAGCTGATTAGACTTGATGGGCCTTCATTCTGATACAGCAGGGCTCTACTCAACACAGTGAGACACGCATCGAAAACATTTTAAAATCCTGCTCACTGATAACGCCAGCAGTTTCGCTGCGCCTGACGTGTTCTGAGTGCTATCCGACTTTTCGTTGGAGACGTTTCAGTTTTGTGTGAGATACCAGGAGACAAAGGTTCGGCCCACCGGCTGTGACATCTGAGCCCCGGCAAGCTAAAGACATGCTTGCAGTGACCTCGGAGGGCCAGAAGCTGGGTACAGGTTTTTTCTTGGCTTTATGGACTTAGCTGGCGAGAGGAAGACGGCAAGTTAAGAAAGAATGTGAAGCTCCGTCTGGAGGCATTTACATTCCAAGGTTCCGGACCTAAAAAAGGAAACGATGGTGTGTTTAGCGACTTGGAAGGAAGGCTTTCGAGATGGGCCGCTCGCTTCAGCAAGAATCGGGGCCTGTCATGGCGAAACGATCCTTTTGCCGCAGTTCTGCGTAGCCCTGCCTAGTTTGGTGTAGTGGTTGAGTCCGCGGACTCTAATCTGGGAGAGCCGGGTTTGATTCCCCACTCCTCCACTTGCACCTGGCTGGATGACCTTGGGCAAGCCATAGTTCTGATAAGAGCTGTTCTTGAAAAAAGAGCAGTTTCTGTCAAGAGCTCTCTCAGCCCCACCGACCTCACAGGGTGCCTGTTGTGGGGAGGGGAAGGGAAAGGAGTTTGTAAGCCGCGCTGAGACACCTTTGGGTAGTGAAGGGCAGGGTATAAATCCAGTCTCTTCATGGATTTTCGTACTCTCGAAAGGGCACACTAGGCGTGAACTGTCCATCGTTCCATTCGCACCCTTCCCAGGCTGGGGTGGGCCACAAGACGCACGGCCGTTCTCTGTCCCTTTCGGTGGTCTTGAGAGCTCTGAAAGATGCAGGGGAGATGATGCTTTCCGGGGAGTTGTGTATGCGAAAGAGATCTTGAGGTAAGGGTGGACTGTAAACGAAATATGAGCCGTCAGTGTGACGCGGTGGCAAAAAAGGCAAATTCAGTCTTGGGTTGTATTAAAAGGGCCATAGCATTGAAATTGCAGGAGGTCATAGCCTTTCTGTAGACTGCCTTGGTCTGGCTGCACCTGGAGTCCTGTGGGCAGTTCTGGAGGCCTCACTTCAAAAAGGATGTGGACAGGAGCGGGTGCAGAGGAGAGCAACGAGGATGATCAGGGGCCTGGAGACCGAGCCCTACGAGGAAAGGCTGAGGGCCTTGGGAATGTTTAGTTTGGGGAAGAGGAGATTGAGGGGGGACACGATTGCTCCCTTTAAATATCTGAAAGGCTGTCATTGGGAGGAGGGCAAGGAGCCGTTCCAGTCGGCAGCAGAGGAGAGGACCCAAAGCAACGGGTTTAAACTACATGCAGAAAGGTTTCGGCTGGATATTAGGAAACACTTTTTCACGGCTAGAGTGGTCCAAAAAGGTGGAATCAGCTGCCTAGAGAGGTGGTGAGCTCCCCTTCACTGACAGCTTTCAAGAAGAGGCTGGATGGATATTTGTCAGAGATGCTTTAGGCTGGTCCTGCATTGGGCAGGGGGTGGGACTAGACCGTCTGTCTGGTCCCTTCCAACTCTATGCTCTTTGCTCTTCTCTGATTGGCAAGCCCCAGAGCTACTATCTAAGTACTATAATTTTATAGGCTTGCAAAAAACACATCCCCATGTCAGAGGGGATGGCATCGTTTTAAGTCAGGCTATTAATAGGCCTCTATAAACCCTTCAATAAATACAGAACTATAAATATTATAAAATGGCGTTTCCGACCGGCGTCTGCCTGGGGGAGGGAAACGGCTCTGTTGGGCTGGACGGTCTGCCCGGAGTTGGTGCCTCTGCAGGAATGTGTGCTCGAGGAGGTGTGGGGGGGCAAGTCTAGCCTCGGTCTGAGGCTCCCAGTATGAGCAACGGGGGAGTCCTTGACCCAGTTAGTGCTCTGGCTTGGGAACTTGGATATCGCACCGGGTTCTCATCTTGGTCCTTCTTCCGACTAGCGACAGGATCCCAGGCAAACTGTAGCCGTTGCTGAAATCCCAGACCTAAGGGAGCCCGTCCAACAATCTCCCGGCATTTCCAAAGCAGAGAAGCAAGGCTGCTCCGACCAAGAGCGGCTTCCCTTGCTGTGTTTTCCCTTGGACCCCCGGTCCTTCCAGCCCGTGCGCCTTGGCGGAAAGCGATCTCTGACAACCACGGCATTTATTTTGTTTTGGGAAAGCTGAAACCCTGTGCCCACCCCGACGACGCTGCGAGCCTCGACGTGGGCTGTTTTTAGCCATCTCGTAATAACTGGAAACGTGATAACTGGGAAGCGACGGACGGAAAGCGGGCCGGATGGCTGAGTCGGGATTCTCTTCCCAAGATCCGTGGAAGCGAAGGCCAGAGCAGAAGGAGAATGGAAGAGGAGAGTCCTTTTCGGAAGTGGGTCTGTCAGCCGGCCGAGATGGACGAAGCTGTGCTGGAACAGCCCACTTCTCCCCCTGGCCCTGTTGCTGCACTCCGGTGTAAACAGAAGTCACTCTTGAAAATACATGGTCAAGATTTTATAAATGGATCCAAGAATACAATCGTTTATTTATTATGTCGCCGAAGGCTTCCACGGCCAGAGTTCATCGGCTGCTGTAGATTTTCCGGGCTGTGTGGTCGTGGCATTGTAGGACCTGACGTTTCGCCAGTAGCTGTGACTGGCATCCTCAGAGGGTATAAACATGGGAAAGAGCAGGTAGAGAAAGAGGTACTTTTCTCCCTTTCTCACAAGACAAGAACTCGTGGGCACTCCATGAAATTGCTGAGCGGTTGGGTTGGAACGGATAAAAGGAAGTCCTTCTTCACCCAAAGAGTGATTAACACATGGAATTCACTGCCACAGGAGGTGGCGGCGGCTACAAGCAAGGTATAGATAGGGGCTCTGGGGCAAGTGATGCTCTGTCTTCTTGGGGCTTGGGGGGGTCAACTGTGAGAGGGCTTCGAATGTCCTGGCCCCACTGCTGGACCTCCTGATGGCACTGTGTGATACAGAGTGTTGGACTGGATGGGCTGAGTAGTCCCTGTCTCCAGTTGTTGCCCGTATAATCTGAAGGTTGGAGCGCCCACAGTAGGGGAGCTTCAGCTGCAGATGTTGAAGGACAGGAAGTTTCATAGGGGGGGAGGCGGTCCCGAATGGTTTTTACCGTGTAAGTGAAAACCAGCTCCTTGAATGGAGCTCAAAACCAACCGGGAGTCCGAGAAGATCTTTTTAATGCCGGCAAAATAGGGAATGGATTGGCAGGTCCCACCAAGGAAGTTTCCAAATTGTCATCGCCTGGACTGCCTTGACATATCTGTGACAGGGAGAGAAGAGGAGATCTTTCCGAAGCTGAGCTGAAGAGCTCAGTTTCCCAGCCTGGCCAATACTAGTTTCATGGCATTTGCTCAAAGGAGGGGCTGGAGATTTATGCAGAAAGTAAGAAGCACGGGCGGCAGCAGTAGTAAAGTCGATGCGTGAAGTCTAAATGCCTCCTTTATCCATTTTACTTACGATATTTACAGCTCACCTTTCTTGCAGAGACTTCAGGCACCTGATGCAGTGTAAAAACAGTGCAGCCAACTACCACGCCGTCCGTGCAGCAGTGCAAAATCAGATACGATACATCACAAACAATGCAAGAAATTGGTTTAAGTGGGTAGCCGTGTTGGCCTGAAGCAAAAGAAAAAAGTTTGATTCCGAGGAACGGAAGCGATAGAACAAAGTTGGATTCACAAGAAAGGTTTTGTGTGCCGGGCACACAAAAGCTTATACCCAGAATTAAACTTTGCTGGTCTTAAAGGTGCCACTGGACTCGGACTTTGTTCAGATGCAAAAACTGAATTGTGGAAGTAGACATCGGTGCAATAAGAACAAGATAATACATACGATAATCGGTGGACCAGACTACAGTCCTGTTCCTTTTCTGAAGGAGTACTGTCCTGAACTGGAAGCCCTCCCACTGTTGCCCCCCACCCAAGCACCAAGAATACAGAGCATCCCTTGCCCCAGACCGAGAGTTCCTATCTATACCTTGTGGCTAATAACCACTGATGGACCTCTGCTCCATATGCTTATCTAATTCCCTTTTATAAGAACATAAGAGAAGCCGATGTTGGATCACCAACAACCCATCCAGTCCAACACTCTGTGTCACACAGTGGCCGAAAATACCAGGTGCCATCAGGAGGTCCAGCAGTGGGGCCAGGACACTAGAAACCCCCCCACTGCCCCCCCCTGAAGCACCAAGAAGACAGAGCATCACTTGCCCACCAGACCAAGAGTTCCTGCCTATCCCTTGTGGCTAATAGCCACTGACGGACCTCTGCTCCAGATGTTTATCCAATTCCCTCTTGAAGCTGTCCATGCTTGTAGCCGCCACCACCTCCTGTGGCAGTGAATTCCAAGTGTTAATCACTCTTTGGGTGAGGAAGGACTTCCTTTTATCCGTTCTAACCCGACTGCTAAGCAATTTCATTGAGTGCCCAGGAGTCCTTGTATTGTGAGAAAGGGAGAAAAGTACCTCTTTCTCAACCTGCTCTATCCCGTGCATAATCTCGTAAACCTTGATCATGTCTCCCCTTCAGCCATCGTTTCTCCAAGCTAAAGAGCCCCAAGCGCTTTAACCTTTCTTCAGAGGGGAAGTGCTCCAACCCTTTGATCATGATTGAGCCACAACAGAGATGCAAAGTTCCACAACGGGGGAACCCAGGGCTAGGAGGCAGTGTGTTTGGGGGGGAGGCTCGACCTCTCTGCCTTGTTTTTTTGGCCCCACGAGTACAGCTGGCTGTCCCCTCTGCAAAAGGGCGAGTGCCAGACTAGATGAGCTGCTGGTCCGAACCTGCAGGGCTCTTCTTATGTCTCTTGTGGCTTTTGAAGGTAGGGGGGCACACAGAGTGGAGCCTCGAGTGGTGGTCTTCCTTTGTGGTGGGGGGACGATTCTGCCAGTGGCGATGCCACGGAGGAACATGGTTGCTCTCTTAAGTATTTGAAGGTCTGTCACGGGAGGGCAGGGAGCTGTTCCTCTTGGCAGCAGAGGGGAGGACTCGCAAGAATGGGTTGAAGTTAAGGACGGGAAGCTACCAGGCGTAAATTAAGGAACACTTTTTGACAGTCGGTGCGGTCAGATGGCATGCTGGGAGAGGTTTAAATTGCTCCGGCCCTGATGCGTTGTTTTTTTTAACCTGGAGAATCGCAATCACACTCACCACCTTGCTCCAGATCGCTGGGCACCCACATCGCTCCCTGTCATCCACACACGGGAGCATGCGCCGCTGTTGTTTTTCTCTCTCTCTCTCAGTTTGGGCATGCGCACAGGCAGCCATCTGTGGAACTAAAATTTTCACACCTGCGCAGAACAGCGATTTCCACTTCAACCCGACTGCTGTAACACTTCCCTTTAAACTTTAAAGGCAGACTTCCCTCTAAATGCTAAAACTAGGCACCATTTAAACATTGTTTTTAATAATGCGGTGGCGAACCTCCGCCTATGCGCACACTGCCAACGCTTTTTAAAAAATGGCAGGCGAAAAGCGGAAGCCTCGGGCAGCTTTTGAGCAGGGAGGGGGTTTAAACCAGAAGTGGCTCGACATCAGACATCAGAAAAGTGCGGCTGGAACTGGAGAATCAGGAAAACACCACTTGGGGACCTGGTATCAAAATACTCCGGGTTAAACCGGTTTTGAGCCGGAAAGCGACGGCTGGGGACGGGAGGCAGATGTTGACCGTGTGATCGGGCAGATAAAATCCGTTTCTGAGGCGGGTCGAAAGCGGACTAAACAGCCCGTCTGACCGCACCCAGAGTTGTGCCACAGTGGAATGGGCTGCCCAGAGAGGTGGTGAGCTCTTCCTCCACTGGCAATCTTTAAGCAGCGGCTGGACCAGCTCTCGCCAGGGATGCTCTAGGCTGATCGTGCATTGAGCAGGGGGTGGGACTGGCTGGCCCCTTCCAATTCTGTGATCCTATGATCTTGTGAAAGAGAGAAAATAGGGACGGGGTTGCTGCGCCAAGATCAGGGAAAGCTCAGCCCGACTCACAGGAGTTCCTCTGAATCAGCTTTAAAAATTTGCTGGCCGTACAAGAAGCTGCTGGAGAATCAAACCAGCGGTCTGCCTGGCTTGGTCATATTTCTCACTCCTTTGGCAGACTCGGTGCCTATGGTGCCCGGGCCTTCAGCGTGGGGGTGTGGCGCTGGGAGAACATTTGCGGCCAAGGCCCTCCCTCAAGGTCCTCCTGGCACCCCCATGAAGGCCGCAAGTCGAGTCTCAGCCAGTGTTCCCTCTAAGCCGTGGAGTCTTGTGAGCAAAAATTCCACTTTGTGAGTGACTGGCATCAAAGTTGTGAGCGAGCAACTTGGCTACTGCGTAAATTAGGTTACTCTGGAGCTCTCCTTCATGAGCTAAGACAAAAATGTGTGAGCCGGAGGCTAAAAAACTGTGAGCTAGCTCACACTAACTCAGCTTAGAGGGAACACTGGTCTCAGCCACGAATGAGAGGCAGAACTGTTCACTTAGCAAGGGCGGGGCGGAGAGGCAGATCTTGCAGAGCTCTCCTGAGTGATTCATTCGAAGGCCTGACGGCGGTTTTCTTCTCTTCTTACCGATTCAAACGATGGCTCTCTTTTTATGGCTCTCCGACTTGTTCCGTGGGCTGCGGCTGACGGTAGCTGTTGACTCATGAGAGAGGTTAAAGCCTCTGCTCCTGCCACCGGCTTCCTGCCACCTCCGGCTGCCAAAGTACTTGTGACCTTTTAGCGGTTCCCAGGGCTTGCTGAGCACCAGCCAGGCCGTGAGCCCTGAGGTTAACTGGCGTGGCTAGTCCAGTCAGCCTTGACTGGCAGAGTGCTTAAATAAAGCTACAAACACACTTTACCGGGTTTCTCAGCTTAGAAAGCTACACAGAGTCACATTGCAGGTTTAGAAGAGAATTTATTTATTTATTTATTTATTTCATTTCATTTCATTTCATTTCATTTCTACCCTGCCCTTCCAGCCAAGGCCTGCTCAGGGCGGCTTACAAACAACATAATATTTACAGATACATAAAATGTAAGTTAAACAACAGTAGTTAAAACACTTAAAGGTAAAGGTCTCCCTTGCTCGAAAGCCAGTCGAATCCGACTCTAGGGTTGCGGTGTTCATCTCCGTTTCCAAGCTGAAGAGCCAGCGCTGTCCGAAGACGTTTCCGTGGTCATGTGGCCGGCATGACTAAACACCAAGGCGCACGGAACGCTTACACTTACACAGTCCTAAGAGCAATTAAGGAGCTGCGGTGGCTCAAGGGGTTAAGACGCTGAGCCACAGGCTGGAAGGTCGGCAGTTGGACACTCGAGTGCAGCGTGACGGAGTGAGCTCCCGTCTCTGGTCCCAGCTCCTGCCAACCTAGCAGTTCGAAAACAAAAAATCGCAAGTAGATAAATAGGCTCCGCTTCAGTGGGAAGGTAACAGCGTTCCGTGCGCCTCGGCATCTAGTCATGCTGGCCACATGACCACGGAAATGTCTTCGGACAGTGCTGGCTGTTTGGTGTGGAAACGGGGATGAGCACTGCAACCGTAGACTCGGATTTGACTGGCTTTCGAGCAAGGGAACCTTTACCTTTAAAAGCAATTAATCCTAAAAACATAGAGACGAAGTGGATGTAAGCAGCACGAAGCTGACGTGTTGCTTCCACGAAGAGTACTGCCCAGAGTGTGGAGTTAAATGCCGCTACCAGCTGCGGTTCCTTCTTGCAGCTCTGTCAGCTCTCCCTAATCCATGCCCATGGACTCCTCGGAAGCCCTTGAGAGAACAGCTCTGGGAGAACGTGTGACTGACCCAAGGTCATCCAGCAGCTGCATGTGGAGGAGTGGGGAATCAAACCCACTTCTCCCAGATTAAGAGTCCGCACACTTAACCACTACACCAAACTGGCATGTATATTCCACTTGTACATGGAATATACATGCATGGAATGTGGGGCATGTATATTCCACTTGTACGTGTATGTTAAAAGAGGAATTAGATTCCATTGTGCATACAGAACACACAACAGGCCGGCTGGCCTAGGGACCCGAGTCCATTTCTTCCCCTAAGGGCCAGTTTATAGAACCAAAAGCTCATCCCCACAAGCAAGCAGAGGCAGTCTTGGCTGACCGATTCCAGCCTCAAGGTAACAGCCCCTCTGTGCTTTGCAGAAGTCCTTGGCTCGAGATAGACCTCTGCCCCACCGAAGGCCTAGTGATTAAGTGTGCGGACTCTAATCTGGGAGAACCGGGTTTGATTCCCCACTCCTCCGCTTGCAGCTGCTGGATGACCTTGGGCAAGGCGTAGCTCTGATAAGAGCTGTCCTTGAAAAAGAGCAGTTTTTGTCAAGAGCTCTCTCAGCCCTGCCTACCTCACAGGGTGTCTGTTGTGGGGAGGTGTTGGGTGTTACAAGTCAAAACACTTCAGTATTTTCAGGGTTAATGATGTTTGTTAAGTCACATGTTTGTTTGTAACCAATCTGTTTAGACAATAGGATGCCCGGGAACTTTGGAGCTAGTTTGCTACTCTGATTGGAAACCAAGATGTCAAGTATTAGCATTTTATGACTTCTCTTCCCGTCTTTGTGTTCTGACCTGAGAAGGAGATGCCATTCTTCGGCTGTTTAAAATTAGATGTAAGGATGTAGGCGTATAAGCTCTTTGTTATTTTATATCCTGTGTACCTTTCCCCATGTTAGGTTTATAGTAAACTTTTATATTTTAATACACACCATGGACTCAGTCTCTTAATACTCTGCTGACTAACTTAAAAAAAGAATCACAACAGGAGGGGAAGGGAAAGGAGTTTGTAAGCCCCTCTGAGACACCTTTCGGTAGTGAAGGGCGGGGTAGAAATCCAATCTCCTCCTCCTCCTCCTCCTCCTCCTCCTCCTCCATTTGACACAAATCACCTCAGTCTGGAAATATTTTAGAAATGAAACGGGATCTGTGGACAGCAGGGAGAGAAGGCCTGGCTCTGAATCTCTCAGGGCACATTCCAGACTTTTGTGACTACACCGGGGCCCGTCTTACTAGACCGGTGATGTAGGAAAACTGCAACAGCCCGTTGCTGCCAAGTGACTGAAATGGAAAGTTACTCTTAGAGCAGAACAGGAGAGAGGTGGGGCAGCGAGGAGGCCTGTAAGGCATGCTGTGTGTGTCAGAGCCGTTCTAGGTGTGGCGGCTCTTGTTTGGGCACGAGAGGCCGTTAGAGGCTGCGTCGTTCTCTGGAGCCGTTGCTGCGTCTGGAGAAGGTGGCCCGGCTTGTGGGTGCCGAGGGGCAGAGTCTCCTTCCCATAATGAACTTGCTTGGGAACGGCCACTCCTCTGCTGCCTGCCTGCGTCCTCCTCCTTGGACCTGGAGCCCAGTGAGGTGCCCGGAATACTCGGGGAGCCACCGCTCAAAACTAGAAGAAGAAGAGAAGAAGAGATTAGATTTCTACCCCGCCCTTCACTAATCAAAGGAGTCTTCAGAGCGGCTTACAAACTCCTTTCCCTTCCCCTCCCCACAACAGACACCCGGTGAGGCAGGTGGGGCTGAGAGAGCTCTGGCAGAAACTGCTCTGAGAGAACTGTGACTTGCCCAAGGTCATCCAGCAGGTGCAAGTGGAGGAGTGGGGAACCAGACCCGGTTCTCCCAGATTACAGTCCGCGCACTTAACCACTGCACCAAACTAGCACGCCCTCCCCCCCATCCCCGGTGCCCTAAAACAACAATATTACTCTGAACGGCTAAGTTGGAAATGCAACTGTTTTCTTGTCTTCTGTTAGTCCTACAACTCTTTTTTAAAAATATATATATGTATTATACTTCTTAGAAGAAGAAGAGTTGGATTTTTATACCCCACCCTTCACCTGGAGTCTCAGAGTGGCTTACAGTCTTCTTCCCCTCCCCAGAACAGACACCCTGTGAGGTAGGTGGGGCTGAGAGAGCTCTTTTGAGAACTGCCCTTGAGAGAAGAGCTCCGAGAGAACTTGTGACTGGCCCAAGGTCACCCAGCTGGCTGCATGTGGAGGAGGAGTGGGGAATCCAAGCTGGTTCTCCAGATTAGAGTCCGCGCTCCTAACCACTACACCAAACATTTTTAAAAAAATTTTTATTCATTTTGAGATACGTTTTAGCTGCGCAGCATC